>NC_138306.1:93185000-93225000 GCF_965601325.2 Salmo salar | reverse complement strand
TACTGGACGATAATGAAACCATATCCTAACAGAATGTACTGGATGATAATGAAACCATATCCTAACAGAATGTACTGTATGATAATGAAACCATATCCTAACAGAATGTACTGTATGATAATGAAACCATATCCTAACAGAATGTACTGTATGATAATGAAACCATATCCTAACAGAATGTACTGTATGATAATGAAACCATATCCTAACAGAATGTACTGTACGATAATGAAACCATATCCTAACAGAATGTACTGTATGATAATGAAACCATATCCTAACAGAATGTACTGTACGATAATGAAACCATATCCTAACAGAATGTACTGTACGATAATGAAACCATATCCTAACAGAATGTACTGTACGATAATGAAACCATATCCTAACAGAATGTACTGTATGATAATGAAACCATATCCTAACAGAATGTACTGTACGATAATGAAACCATATCCTAACAGAATGTACTGTACGATAATGAAACCATATCCTAACATAATGTACTGTACGATAATGAAACCATATCCTAACAGAATGTACTGGATGATAATGAAACCATATCCTAACAGAATGTACTGTATGATAATGAAACCATATCCTAACAGAATGTACTGTACGATAATGAAACCATATCCTAACAGAATGTACTGTATGATAATGAAACCATATCCTAACAGAATGTACTGTACGATAATGAAACCATATCCTAACAGAATGTACTGTACGATAATGAAACCATATCCTAACAGAATGTACTGTACGATAATGAAACCATATCCTAACAGAATGTACTGTACGATAATGAAACCATATCCTAACAGAATGTACTGTACGATAATGAAACCATATCCTAACAGAATGTACTGTACGATAATGAAACCATATCCTAACATAATGTACTGTACGATAATGAAACCATATCCTAACAGAATGTACTGGATGATAATGAAACCATATCCTAACAGAATGTACTGTATGATAATGAAACCATATCCTAACAGAATGTACTGTACGATAATGAAACCATATCCTAACAGAATGTACTGTACGATAATGAAACCATATCCTAACAGAATGTACTGTACGATAATGAAACCATATCCTAACAGAATGTACTGTACGATAATGAAACCATATCCTAACAGAATGTACTGTATGATAATGAAACCATATCCTAACAGAATGTACTGTATGATAATGAAACCATATCCTAACAGAATGTACTGTATGATAATGAAACCATATCCTAACAGAATGTACTGTATGATAATGAAACCATATCCTAACAGAATGTACTGGACGATAAAGCTGTGTGAAAAGACGTATTCTACAATTAATATAACTGACTTTAATTTATCTTGTTCATTTCTACACTTGACCACAAAGAGAATAGTTATTTTTTGTCATATGGCTGCTCACTGTTTGGAAACCAAACGGCACAGACACACACACAAACAGACACACACACACACACAAACAGACACACACACACACACAGACACACACACACACACACACACACACACACACACACACACACACACACACACACACACACACACACACACACACACACACACACACACACACACACACACACACACACACACACACACACACACACACACTACCTGCCCAAAACAAACAGCAGACAGTCTTTTTATAGTCATTAATCTACACATATAGAAGTGTAGTTCAAGCATTGGATCTGATCGCTCCTTCAGCTCTGTTTTCTGGGACCCGTCTGGCTTCATAAAAACAGAACTGTTTGAAATACATCTTGCAAACCCCAACTACGCAAGCTAATTGACAGAGGGAAAAAGCGGCGAGCAGAGAGAGACAGAGAGAGCGAGAGAGAGAGAGAGCGAGAGCGAGAGAGAGCTGAGGCCTCTCTGAATTGATTGATGGGCGAACATGAGAAGTAGCCTGCCTTCTACTATTGTGTGAGTGTTCAATCAAACCGCCAGACATGATGAACGTCATCAATATGCATAGAGCTAGACCTGTCACACACACACACACACACACACACACACACACACACACACACACACACACACACACACACACACACACACACAAACACACACACACACACAAACACACACACACTAGCCTGTCACCACTTTTCTCTGTAGCAGTGTGAAGGGACACAATCTGTCCCTCTAGTCTTTTCTCTGTAGCAGTGCTATGAGCACATGAACACACACACACACACACACACACACACACACACACACACACACACACACACACACACACACACACACACACACACACACACACACACACACCCCTCAGCTTTGGGCCAGCTCTACCCTGTCTCTGTCTCTGTCTGCCCGGTCTCTAGGAGAAACAGGGAAGAGGAGAAACAGGGAAGAGGAGAAACAGGGAAGAGGAGAAACAGGGAAGAGGAGAAACAGGGTAGGGGAGACACAGGGAAGAGGAGAAACAGGGAAGAGGAGAAACAGGGAAGAGGAGAAACAGGGAAGAGGAGAAACAGGGAAGAGGAGAAACAGGGTAGGGGAGACACAGGGAAGAGGAGAAACAGGGAAGAGGAGACACAGGGAAGAGGAGAAACAGGGAAGAGGAGAAACAGGGAAGAGGAGAAACAGGGTAGGGGAGACACAGGGAAGAGGAGAAACAGGGAAGAGGAGAAACAGGGTAGGGGAGACACAGGGAAGAGGAGAAACAGGGAAGAGGAGAAACAGGGAAGAGGAGAAACAGGGAAGAGGAGAAACAGGGAAGAGGAGAAACAGGGAAGAGGAGAAACAGGGTAGGGGAGACACAGGGAAAAGGAGAAACAGGGTAGGGGAGACACAGGGAAAAGGAGACGTGTCCCAAATGGCTCCCTACTCTGTTAGAAAAAGTGTTTCCAAAAGAGATCTTCAGCTGTCCCCATAGGAGAACACGTTAGATTGTTTCTTTAACCTGTTTAGGATAGGGGGCAGTATTTTCACGGCCGGATAAAAAACGTACCCGATTTAATCTATTTGATTTGGATAGAAAACACCCTAAAGTTTCTAACACTGTTTGAATGGTGTCTGTGAGTATAACAGAACTCATTTGGCAGGCCAAAACCTGAGAAGATTCTATATGGGAAGTGCCCTATCTGACCATTTCTTGTCCTTCTATAGCCTCTTTATCAAAAATAGAGGATCTCTGCTGTAACGTGACATTTTCTAAGGCTCCCATAGGCTCTCAGAAGGCGCCAGAATGGGGAATGATGACTCTGCAGTCCCTGGGCGAAAAACAGTAGGGGTTTTGGAAAGTGGTCGTTCTGAGAACAATGACACTGGTGCGCGCGTGCATGTGAAGACTCCATTTTCTATTTTCAGTGTTTGAACGAGGTCTCCCGGTTGGAATATTATCGCTATTTTATGAGAAAAATCGCATAAAAATTGATTTTAAACAGCGTTTCACATGCTTCGAAGTACGGTAATGGAATATTTTGATCTTTTTTGTCACGATACGCGCCGGCGCGTCACCCTTCGGATAGTGTCTTGAACGCAAGAACAAACACAACTATTTGGATATAACTATGGATTATTTGGAACCAAAACAACATTGGGTGTTGAAGTAGAAGTCCAGGGAGTGCATTCTGACGAAGAACAGCAAAGGTAATCCAATTTTTCTTATAGTAAATCTGACTTTGGTGAGTGCCAAACTTGGTGGGTGTCAAAATAGCTAGCCATGATGGCCGGGCTATCTACTCAGAATATTGCAAAATGTGCTTTCACCGAAAAGCTATTTTAAAATCGGACACCGCGATTGCATAAAGGAGTTCTGTATCTATAATTCTTAAAATAATTGTTATGTTTTTTGTGAACGTTTATCGTGAGTAATTTAGTAAATTCACCCGGAAGTTTGCGGTGGGTATGCTAGTTCTGAACGTCACATGCTAATGTAAAAAGCTGTTTTTTGATATAAATATGAACTTGATTGAACAAAACATGCATGTATTGTATAACATAATGTCCTAGGAGTGTCATCTGATGAAGATCATCAAAGGTTAGTTCTGCATTTAGCTGTGGTTTTGTTTTTTGTGACATTATATGCTAGCTTGAAAAATGGGTGTGTGATTAATTCTGGCTGGGTACTCTCCTGACATAATCTAATGTTTTGCTTTCGTTGTAAAGCCTTTTTGAAATCGGACAGTGTGGTTAGATAAAGGAGAGTCTTGTCTTTAAAATGGTGTAAAATAGTCATATGTTTGAAAAATTGAAGTTTTGGGATTTCTGAGGTGTTTGTAAATCGTGCCACGCTCTATCATTGGATATTGGCGAGGCGTTCCGCTAGCGGCACATCTAGATGTAAGAGGATGTGTTTGATGTTCAGGAACAAGTCAGATTGTAGACTGGACAACATAGACATTGCCAGTGGTTTTGCAGTAGCTTTGGTATTGGGTTCCCTTCAAGGTGTGTAGAGGTACCTCCTCTCAGTAACTGTGATATTGGGGTACCTTCAAGGTGTGGCGAGGTACCTCCTCTCAGTAGGTGTGATATTGGGGTACCTTCTAGGTGTGGAGAGGTACCTCCTCTCAGTAGGTGTGATATTGGGGTACCTTCTAGGTGTGTAGAGGTACCTCCTCTCAGTAGGTGTGATATAGGGGTATCTTCAAGGTGTGTAGAGGTACCTCCTCTCAGTAGGTGTGATATTGGGGTACCTTCAAGGTGTATAGAGGTACCTCCTCTCAGTAGCTGTGATATTGGGGTACCTTCAAGGTGTATAGAGGTACCTCCTCTCAGTAACTGTGATATTGGGGTATCTTCAAGGTGTATAGAGGTACCTCCTCTCAGTAGCTGTGATATTGGGGTACCTTCAAGGTGCGTAGACATACCTCCTCTCAGTAGGTGTGATATTGGGGTCCCTTCAAGGTGTGAAGAGGTACCTCCTCTCAGTAGCTGTGATATTGGGGTACCTTCAAGGTGTATAGAGGTACCTCCTCTCAGTAGCTGTGATATTGGGGTACCTTCAAGGTGTATAGAGGTACCTCCTCTCAGTAACTGTGATATTGGGGTCCCTTCAAGGTGTGGAGAGGTACCTCCTCTCAGTAGCTGTGATATTGGGGTACCTTCAAGGTGTGTAGATACCACAGCTACTGAGAGGAGGTATCGGGGACCCTTCTAGGTGTGTAGATACCACAGCTACTGAGAGGAGGTATCGGGGAACCTTCTAGGTGTGTAGATACCACAGCTACTGAGAGGAGGTATCGGGGAACCTTCTAGGTGTGGAGATACCACAGCTACTGAGAGGAGGTATCGGGGAACCTTCTAGGTGTGTAGATACCACAGCTACTGAGAGGAGGTATCGGGGAACCTTCTAGGTGTGTAGATACCACAGCTACTGAGAGGAGGTATCGGGGAACCTTCTAGGTGTGTAGATACCACAGCTACTGAGAGGAGGTATCGGGGAACCTTCTAGGTGTGTAGATACCACAGCTACTGAGAGGAGGTATCGGGGAACCTTCTAGGTGTGGAGATACCACAGCTACTGAGAGGAGGTATCGGGGAACCTTCTAGGTGTGTAGATACCACAGCTACTGAGAGGAGGTATCGGGGAACCTTCTAGGTGTGTAGATACCACAGCTACTGAGAGGAGGTATCGGGGAACCTTCTAGGTGTGTAGATACCACAGCTACTGAGAGGAGGTATCGGGGAACCTTCTAGGTGTGTAGATACCACAGCTACTGAGAGGAGGTATCGGGGAACCTTCTAGGTGTGTAGATACCACAGCTACTGAGAGGAGGTATCGGGGAAGCTTCTAGGTGTGTAGATACCTCGAAGACTCTCCTGAGACTTTCACCACTGGATGTGGTCAAAGAAAATAATATGCTTAAAAAAAAAAAGATATGAAGCTCTTAACCTTTGACCTTCTCTAAACCTTCTCCACAGCAGAGTTGATATTATTCAGGTGGGACTAGTCTATAAATAGAGAATACTTTATGAGATCTTCCAACATTAAGGATCTCATTCCCCCCCAAGTCTCTGTGTTGTAAGCTAGCGATGCCATTTCCAGTGTTTGGGCTTTGGCATATCAACAAAACAGCTCTGACTCGACCTATAAGCATCAGGAAGGGGTTGTGATCCCCAGCGCCTCAGGTGGCATTTAGAGCTTCTCTCTCTACACACAGCAAAGCATGCTGGGGGGAAAAAAAAGATGCTGTCCTTTTGCTGTGGTCAGATATCTGTGTTCACATCACATGACTGTGGGACGACAGCTACTGTGATGCTTCAAACTACCCTGTTGGTTATGCTTCAAAGCACTCTGGGTATTTATCAAACACAATTTTATTAGTCACATACTCTGAATACAACAGCTACTGACATTACAGTATACTGCAAGCTTCCAAGCTCTTTCAGTTTGTTATTTTAGAAATAATTTGAGAAATAATTCAAATGTTTATATTCCATCATATTAATTATTTGATCATTAGTTGATTTATTAATAATATTTCACCTGTGATGTTTTAACTACTACAGTCAACATTCTGACACAGTTAACTACTATAGTCAACATTCTGACACAGTTAACTACTATAGTCAACATTCTGACACAGTTAACTACTATAGTCAACATTCTGACACAGTTAACTACCATAGTCAACATTCTGACACAGTTAACTACTATAGTCAACATTCTGACACAGTTAACTACTATAGTCAACATTCTGACACAGTTAACTACTATAGTCAACATTCTGACACAGTTAACTACTATAGTCAACATTCTGACACAGTTAACTACTATAGTCAACATTCTGACACAGTTAACTACTATAGTCAACATTCTGACACAGTTAACTACTATAGTCAACATTCTGACACAGTTAACTACTATAGTCAACATTCTGACACAGTTAACTACTATAGTCAACATTCTGACACAGTTAACCAGTGCCCTATAGACTCTAAATAGGAAATAGGGTGCCATATGGACTCTAAATAGGGGATAGGGTGCCATTTGGAAGGCTACCCCTGAACTAAGTGTAGACGGCGGCTCTGCCAGCCTCTACCAGGATCTAGTAGTACGATCCTTCATTGTTGGGAGAGATTTAACTGCTAAGGAAGTGTCTATCGAGACACATTGCTGAAATTATGATTATGCAGCTGTTAACTTTTTAGAGTTAATTTAATACATTCCTGTAATTTTTCGCAGCTCCTTCCACTCTCAGAGCATCTACCTGCGTCTCAGTGTGAAATGTTTAAGTGTTCTCCGTAGACCTGCGTGCAGAGAGGGCCAGATGTACCTACCTGCGTCTCAGAGTGAAATGTTTAAGTGTTCTCCGTAGGCCTGCGTGCAGAGAGGGCCAGATGTTGCATCGCTGTGAGATCTGACATCTCATCAACAAAAAGGCTCAGAGCTAAAGGGTATGAGGGCTAGGAGACTAATTCACACTTCCACAAGTACACGAGTTGTAAATAATTACAAAATAGACTTATATGGGAGTTCAGAGGTCCACCAGCAGTCAGGTTAATTCATTTTAAATGTTTGACCAGCATATAATACTGCCATTTATAAGTTAGCTGTTACGTTGAGAGATATAGACTGACCCTGTACTCTACTGTTGAGATATAGACTGACCCTGTACTCTACTGCTGAGATATAGACTGACCCTGTGCTGTTGAGATATAGACTGACCCTGTGCTGTTGAGATATAGACTGACCCTGTACTCTACTGTTGAGATATAGACTGACCCTGTACTCTACTGTTGAGATATAGACTGACCCTGTACTCTACTGTTGAGATATAGACTGACCCTGTGCTGTTGAGATATAGACTGACCCTGTGCTGCTGAGATATAGACTGACCCTGTGCTGCTGAGATATAGACTGACCCTGTACTCTACTGTTGAGATATAGACTGACCCTGTGCTGTTGAGATATAGACTGACCCTGTGCTGCTGAGATATAGACTGACCCTGTACTCTACTGTTGAGATATAGACTGACCCTGTACTCTACTGTTGAGATATAGACTGACCCTGTGCTGCTGAGATATAGACTGACCCTGTACTCTACTGTTGAGATATAGACTGACCCTGTACTCTACTGTTGAGATATAGACTGACCCTGTACTCTACTGTTGAGATATAGACTGACCCTGTGCTGCTGATATATAGACTGACCCTGTGCTGTTGAGATATAGACTGACCCTGTACTCTACTGCTGAGATATAGACTGACCCTGTACTCTACTGTTGAGATATAGACTGACCCTGTACTCTACTGTTGAGATATAGACTGACCCTGTACTCTACTGTTGAGATATAGACTGACCCTATACTCTACTGTTGAGATATAGACTGACCCTGTACTCTACTGTTGAGATATAGACTGACCCTATACTCTACTGTTGAGATATAGACTGACCCTGTACTCTACTGTTGAGATATAGACTGACCCTGTACTCTACTGTTGAGATATAGACTGACCCTGTACTCTACTGTTGAGATATAGACTGACCCTGTACTCTACTGTTGAGATATATAGACTGACCCTGTACTCTACTGTTGAGATATAGACTGACCCTATACTCTACTGTTGAGATATAGACTGACCCTATACTCTACTGTTGAGATATAGACTGACCCTATACTCTACTGTTGAGATATATAGACTGACCCTATACTCTACTGTTGAGATATAGACTGACCCTATACTCTACTGTTGAGATATAGACTGACCCTGTACTCTACTGTTGAGATATAGACTGACCCTGTACTCTACTGTTGAGATATAGACTGACCCTGTACTCTACTGTTGAGATATATAGACTGACCCTGTACTCTACTGTTGAGATATATAGACTGACCCTGTACTCTACTGTTGAGATATAGACTGACCCTGTACTCTACTGTTGAGATATATAGACTGACCCTGTACTCTACTGTTGAGATATATAGACTGACCCTGTACTCTACTGTTGAGATATAGACTGACCCTGTGCTGCTGATATATAGACTGACCCTGTGCTGCTGATATATAGACTGACCCTGTGCTGCTGATATATAGACTGACCCTGTACTGCTGAGATATAGACTGATCCCATTGTCTTGACGGACCTTGCTACTCTTGCGCTGTCTCATTTCTCTAACTACAGACAAACAGGTCCACAAGAGACGTAGCTGTAAAGTGAATGCAATAAAACACAAAGTGTGTCTGATCTAAGCAGTATTGAAGACAAGGATGTGCATCCCAAACTAGCACCCTATCCCCTACATAGTCCACTACTTTTAGCCAGAGCCTTAAGGGTAGCTGTCGAAAGTAATTTACCATATATGGAATAGGGTTCTATTTGGGAGGTATCCCAGGTCTTAACATTTATAGTTGTAATTTGGCGTCTCTGCCCTGCAGGACAGGGTAATAGAGAAGAGACAAGATTTACTCTCAGGTTTAGCGTTTTGTTTTGAGGAGCATCTATTACGGACACACACACACACACACCAAACACACACACACCAAACACACACACCAAACACACACATAATGTATGCGGACACGCACACACCCATTTATTACTTAGGCACGGCGAGCGTACGGCAGAATACATTTCCTCTCTTAGTGTTGCGCTGCGGAGAAGCTGAGAAGGTGTCTCTACGACATGAGTAGATTAGTTTACCTCTAAGAGCCTCACTGGTTTCCAGCAGTATCTTTAACAAAAAAGGTGGAGAGAAATCTCTTCTTACAGCCACATGGCTAGCAACAACACCTGGGGCAGTATCCCAGGTAACCAGACCTTACAGTCAGCCAATCATCTCTTCTGACAGCCACATGGCTAGCAACAAGACCTGGGGCAGTATCCCAGGTAACCAGACCTTACAGTCAGCCAATCATCTCTTCTGACAGCCACATGGCTAGCAACAAGACCTGGGGCAGTATCCCAGGTAACCAGACCTTACAGTCAGCCAATCATCTCTTCTGACAGCCACATGGCTAGCAACAAGACCTGGGGCAGTATCCCAGGTAACCAGACCTTACAGTCAGCCAATCATCTCTTCTGACAGCCACGTGGCTAGCAACAAGACCTGGGGCAGTATCCCAGGTAACCAGACCTTACAGTCAGCCAATCATCTCTTCTGACAGCCACGTGGCTAGCAACAAGACCTGGGGCAGTATCCCAGGTAACCAGACCTTACAGTCAGCCAATCATCTCTTCTGACAGCCACGTGGCTAGCAACAAGACCTGGGGCAGTATCCCAGGTAACCAGACCTTACAGTCAGCCAATTATCTCTTCTGACAGCCACGTGGCTAGCAACAAGACCTGGGGCAGTATCCCAGGTAACCAGACCTTACAGTCAGCCAATCATCTCTTCTGACAGCCACATGGCTAGCAACAAGACCTGGGGCAGTATCCCAGGTAACCAGACCTTACAGTCAGCCAATTGGTGTACACTACTACCTTCTGTTTCTATGAATTTAGTTTAACTGCTGCTCCGTGCAGATCAGGTCTCTGTCTAATCAGGTCAAATGTAGCTAACATTTAGCCAATCATATTACAGTACTATGTTGATTTCCATGAATTTGTGGAACTACAGAAGTACAGTCCTTGGATAAGGAGCAGGTGCACTGCTTGCTCTGTCTGCCTTCACCCCAAAGACAAGAGGAAGACGTTGTACACAGCACTTACAGCGCATTCTGAAAGTATTCAGACCCCTTCCCTTTTTCCACATCTTGTTGCATTATAGTCTTATTCAAAAGAAAAATATTCAAAACTTTTTTTCCTCATCAATCTACACACAATGCACCATAATCAAATCAAATCAAAGTTTATTTGTCACGTGCGCCGAATAAAACAGGTGTAGACCTTACAGTGAAATGCTGAATACAACAGGTGTAGTAGACCTTACAGTGAAATGCTGAATACAACAGGTGTAGTAGACCTTACAGTGAAATGCTGAATACAACAGGTGTACTAGACCTTACAGTGAAATGCTGAATACAACAGGTGTAGTAGACCTTACAGTGAAATGCTGAATACAACAGGTGTAGTAGACCTCACAGTGAAATGCTGAATACAACAGGTGTAGTAGACCTCACAGTGAAATGCTGAATACAACAGGTGTAGTAGACCTTACAGTGAAATGCTGAATACAACAGGTGTAGACCTTACAGTGAAATGCTTACTTACAGGCTCTAACCAACAGTGTGATTTTTAAGTAAAAATAGGTATTAGGTGAACAATAGATAAGTAAATAGAGGCTATATACAGTAGAGAGGCTGTATACAGTAGAGAGGTTATATACATTAGAGAGGCTATATACAGTAGAGAGGCTGTATACAGTAGAGAGGCTATATACAGTAGAGAGGCTGTATACAGTAGAGAGGCTATATACAGTAGAGAGGATATATACAGTAGAGAGGCTGTATACAGTAGGGAGGCTATATACAGTAGAGAGGCTGTATACAGTAGAGAGGCTATATACAGTAGAGAGGCTGTATACAGTAGGGAGGCTATATACAGTAGAGAGGCTGTATACAGTAGAGGCTATATACAGTAGAGAGGCTGTATACAGTAGAGAGGCTACATACAGTAGAGGCTATATACAGTAGAGAGGCTATACACAGTAGGGAGGCTGTATACAGTAAAGAGGCTGTATACAGTAGAGGCTATATAAAGTAGAGAGACTATATAATAGAGGGTTATATACAGTAGAGAGGCTATATACAGTAGAGAGGCTATATACAGCAGAGAGGCTGTATACAGTAGAGAGGCTATATACAGTAGAGAGGCTATATACAGCAGAGAGGCTGTATACAGTAGGGAGGCTATATACAGTAGAGAGGCTATATACAGCAGAGAGGCTGTATACAGTAGAGAGGCTATATACAGTAGAGGGGATGTATACAATAGTGAGGCTATATACAGCAGAGAGGCTATATACAGTAGCGAGGCTACATACAGGCACCGGTTAGTCAGGCTGATTGAGGTAGTATGTACATGTAGATATGGTTAAAAGTGACTATGCATATATGATGAACAGAGAGTAGCAGCAGCGTAAAAGAGGGAAAGCACCTAAAGAACCATGAGCACACGTCCTGGCAATCCGTCTGGCCCCGCGGCCTTGTGAATGTTGACCTGTTTAAAGGTCTTACCTACGTCGGCTACGGAGAGCGTGATCACACAGTCGTCCGGAACAGCTGATGCTCTCGTGCATGCCTCAGTGTTGCTTGCCTCGAAGCGAGCATAGAAGTGATATAGCTCGTCTGATACGCTCGTGTCGCTGTGCAGCTTGCGGCTGTGCTTCCCTTTGTAGTCTGTAATAGTTTGCAAGCCCTGCCACATGAGACAAGCGTCAGAGCCGGTGTAGTACGATTCAATCTTAGCCCTGTATTGGCGCTTTTCCTGTTTGATGGTTCGTCGGAGGGCATAGCAGGATTTCTTATAAGCTTCCGGGTTATAGTCCCGCACCTTGAAAGTGGCAGCTCTACCCTTTAGCTCAGTGCGAATGTTGCCTGTAATCCATGGCTTCTGGTTGGGGTATGTACGTACAGTCACTATGGGGATGACGTCCTCAATGCACTTATTGACAAAGCCAGTGACTGATGTGGTGTACTCCTCAATTCCATCGGAAGAATCCCAGAACATGTTCCAGTCTGTGATAGCAAAACAGTCCTGTAGTTTAGCATCTGCTTCATCTGACCACTTTTTTAGTCACTGGTGCTTCCTGCTTTAATTTTTGCTTGTAAGAAGTAATCAGGAGGATAGATTTACCAAATGGAGGGCGAGGGAGAGCTTTGTATGTGTCTCTGTGTGTGGAGTACAGGTGAGTTAGAATTGTTTTCCCTCTGGTTGCGCATTTAACATGTTGATAGAAATTAGGTAAACCTGATTGAAGTTTCCCTGCATTAAAATTCCTGGCCACTAGGAGCTCCACCTCTGGGTGAGTGGTTTCCTGTTTGCTTATTTCCTTATACAGCTGACTGAGTGCAGTCTTAGTGCCAGCATCCGTCTGTGGTGGTAAATAAACAGCCACGACAAGTATAGATGAAAACTCTCTTGCAAATAGTGTGGTCTATATCTAATCATAAGATACTCTACTT
Source organism: Salmo salar (assembly GCF_965601325.2). Classification (NCBI taxonomy): domain Eukaryota; kingdom Metazoa; phylum Chordata; class Actinopteri; order Salmoniformes; family Salmonidae; genus Salmo; species Salmo salar. The sequence continues at coordinate 93,211,954 of NC_138306.1, read as the reverse complement.
TAGGTGAGCAAAAATCTATAGACTTCCTTAGATTTCGCGCACCAGCTGTTGTTTACAAATATGCACAGACCTCCACCCCTCGTCTTACCGGAGTGTGCAAAAACGTTTTTTAAACATTTTGGCAAATTTCTTACATCTAAAAGACAGAAATACCTTATTTACTTAAGTATTACTTAAGCATTACTTATTACTTAATCCCTTAAATGAAAATTGGAGAGAGAGAAAGAGAGAGAGAGAGAGATGACAGAGAGAGAATATATTTAGGCCATTAAGTTTCTTCACAGAGCAAGGCCACTTTATGGTTGTTAGGGAGATGGGGAAAAGCGTGGGGGGGGGGGGGGTGGAATCTGTTCAAAAGACTAAAGTGAAAAATAAGTGAAGTCATTTGTGCTGTGACACGTTGCAGGCAGACTAATGAGAGACATCTAAAGGAACAAGAGCACTGAGGACAGAGAGTTAGAGCCCAGACAGACCATAAGGTAAAGGGATGAGGGGGTTAGAGCCCAGACAGACCATAAGGTAAAGGGATGAGGGGGTTACAGCCCAGACAGACCTTAAGGTAAAGGGATGAGGGGGTTAGAGCCCAGACAGACCATAAGGTAAAGGGATGAGGGGGTTACAGCCCAGACAGACCATAAGGTAAAGGGATGAGGAGTTAGAGCCCAGACAGACCATAAGGTAAAGGGATGAGGGGGTTAGAGCCCAGACAGACCATAAGGTAAAGGGATGAGGGGGTTAGAGCCTAGACAGACCATAAGGTAAAGGGATGAGGGGGTTAGAGCCCAGACAGACCATAAGGTAAAGGGATGAGGAGTTAGAGCCCAGACAGACCATAAGGTAAAGGGATGAGGGGGTTACAGCCCAGACAGACCTTAAGGTAAAGGGATGAGGGGGTTAGAGCCCAGACAGACCATAAGGTAAAGGGATGAGGGGGTTACAGCCCAGACAGACCACAAGGTAAAGGGATGAGGGGGTTAGAGCCCAGACAGACCATAAGGTAAAGGGATGAGGAGTTAGAGCCCAGACAGACCATAAGGTAAAGGGATGAGGAGTTAGAGCCCAGACAGACCATAAGGTAAAGGGATGAGGAGTTAGAGCCCAGACAGACCATAAGGTAAAGGGATGAGGAGTTAGAGCCCAGACAGACCACAAGGTAAAGGGATGAGGGGGTTACAGCCCAGACAGACCACAAGGTAAAGGGATGAGGGGGTTAGAGCCCAGACAGACCATAAGGTAAAGGGATGAGGGGGTTAGAGCCCAGACAGACCATAAGGTAAAGGGATGAGGGGGTTAGAGCCCAGACAGACCATAAGGTAAAGGGATGAGGGGTTAGAGCCCAGACAGACCATAAGGTAAAGGGATGAGGAGATAGAGCCAAGACAGACCATAAGGTAAAGGGATGAGGAGTTAGAGCCCAGACAGACCATAAGGTAAAGGGATGAGGGGGTTAGAGCCCAGACAGACCACAAGGTAAAGGGATGAGGAGTTAGAGCCCAGACAGACCATAAGGTAAAGGGATGAGGGGGTTAGAGCCCAGACAGACCATAAGGTAAAGGGATGAGGGGGTTAGAGCCCAGACAGACCATAAGGTAAAGGGATGAGGAGTTAGAGCCCAGACAGACCATAAGGTAAAGGGATGAGGAGTTAGAGCCCAGACAGACCATAAGGTAAAGGGATGAGGGGGTTAGAGCCCAGACAGACCATAAGGTAAAGGGATGAGGAGTTAGAGACCAGACAGACCATAAGGTAAAGGGATGAGGAGTTAGAGACCAGACAGACCATAAGGTAAAGGGATGAGGAGTTAGAGCCCAGACAGACCACAAGGTAAAGGGATGAGGGGGTTAGAGCCCAGACAGACCACAAGGTAAAGGGATGAGGGGGTTAGAGCCCAGACAGACCATAAGGTAAAGGGATGAGGAGTTAGAGCCCAGACAGACCATAAGGTAAAGGGATGAGGGGGTTAGAGCCCAGACAGACCATAAGGTAAAGGGATGAGGGGGTTAGAGCCCAGACAGACCATAAGGTAAAGGGATGAGGAGTTAGAGCCCAGACAGACCATAAGGTAAAGGGATGAGGGGGTTAGAGCCCAGACTGACCATAAGGTAAAGGGATGAGGAGTTAGAGCCCAGACAGACCATAAGGTAAAGGGATGAGGGGGTTAGAGCCCAGACAGACCACAAGGTAAAGGGATGAGGAGTTAGAGCCCAGACAGACCATAAGGTAAAGGGATGAGGGGGTTAGAGCCCAGACAGACCATAAGGTAAAGGGATGAGGGGGTTAGAGCCCAGACAGACCATAAGGTAAAGGGATGAGGAGTTAGAGCCCAGACAGACCATAAGGTAAAGGGATGAGGAGTTAGAGCCCAGACAGACCATAAGGTAAAGGGATGAGGGGGTTAGAGCCCAGACAGACCATAAGGTAAAGGGATGAGGAGTTAGAGACCAGACAGACCATAAGGTAAAGGGATGAGGAGTTAGAGACCAGACAGACCATAAGGTAAAGGGATGAGGAGTTAGAGCCCAGACAGACCACAAGGTAAAGGGATGAGGGGGTTAGAGCCCAGACAGACCACAAGGTAAAGGGATGAGGGGGTTAGAGCCCAGACTGACCATAAGGTAAAGGGATGAGGAGTTAGAGCCCAGACAGACCATAAGGTAAAGGGATGAGGGGGTTAGAGCCCAGACAGACCATAAGGTAAAGGGATGAGGGGGTTAGAGCCCAGACAGACCATAAGGTAAAGGGATGAGGAGTTAGAGCCCAGACAGACCATAAGGTAAAGGGATGAGGGGGTTAGAGCCCAGACTGACCATAAGGTAAAGGGATGAGGGGGTTAGAGCCCAGACAGACCATAAGGTAAAGGGATGAGGGGGTTAGAGCCCAGACAGACCACCTCTATCAACCCCTTTGATAACATCTCAAATATTGACTCACAGGGGAAATGTCAGAACGTTAACATAGGCTGTGATCCCAAAGGGCTCACTATCCCCTATGGGTCCTGGTCAAAAGTAGTGCACTACGTAGGGAATAGGTTGCCAATTGGAACTTTATATTAATTTGCATCCTGTGGTCTCATCTCTGTATCAGTCACTTCATTGGGCAAGTTTAGTATTTCATCTCAAAGCTTGAGAGATTACAGTTATTCTTAAAAACCACACAAATTAGGAATGTATACACACAATATTTCAATTAATCGCACCGGCCCCCCTAAAAAATAGTTTGTAGGATTTAGAATTCCACAAAGATGCACGTTGAAAAGCTTTTAAAAGGCTTTCCGTTGCCTTTGGTGTGTCTGTGTCCGTCCATCTGATCAGAAGTGTATCTGGCATTCACAGTCAGGCAGAACAGAGACAATCATTTGTCTTTCCGTGTTGTTGTCAGTCTGGACTGGAGGTTGTCACGGATGTCGTAGGGTGTAGACCAAAACGCAGCGGGAAAATGTATACTCATCTTCTTTTTATTAGCGAAGAAGGAAAAACACAAACAACGTATACAAAAAAACAAACAAACTAGACAGTCTCGTCAGGCACACAGCAAAACAAGAAACAATCTCCCACAAACCCCAAAACAAACACACTCCTAAATATAGGACCTTCAATCAGAGGCAACGATAGACAGCTGCCTCCAATTGAAGGCCCCAATCCCCATACCTAAACATAGAAATACAATACCCTAGCACAGACATAGAACTAACAGCATAGAACTAACCAAAAAACCCCGGACTAATACATCAAATACCCCTCTACATGAACACATACTCAAACACACCCTGAACCACATAAAACAAATACCCCCTGCCACGTCCTGACCAAACTATAAGAACAAATAACCCCTTTACTGGTCAGGACGTGACAGAGGTACTGTAGCTTCCAGGGAGTCAGGGAGGTGTCGCCCAGTAGAGGGCCCCCCCCCCCCACATGAGAAAATACTACACTTTACTATAGAATACTACAGTACATACTGTATAATTCTGTAGTAAACTGTAGTATACTGTAGAATACTATACTATACACTGTAGTGTTCCTCTATGAAGTATAGTACTTAATACAGAATGTTGTAGTATACTGTAGAATACTATAGTAAGTCATGTCTAAAAAAACACAACACTTTTTTAACTTTAGTAAATACTACAGTATTATCCACAAAAACACTGCCCTTTTTTAACTATAGTAAAAACTACAGTATTATCCACAAAACACTACAGTCCGCAAAAACACTGCACTTTTTTAACTATAGTAAATACTACAGTATTATCCACAAAAACACTGTACTTTTTTTAACTATAGTAAATACTAGAGTATTATTCATAAAAACACTACACTTTTTTAACTATAGTAAATACTACAGTTTTATCCACAAAAACACTATACTTTTTAAACTATAGTAAATACTACAGGTTTTAATTTGCATATACCCAGCCCATTCCCCTCCCCCATAATCCAGTTGGTGCCACCCAGAACTGAGAATCCTCCGTGTATAGTATAGACCATATATTGTGTTCCTTACAGGTAATAGGGAAGAGCTCTCTGTTCAGGGCCCCGTCCTAGCAGCAGAAAATGTTACAGAAAATCTACTCTGTTAGTATTTGTCCAGTAGGTTTCCGGAAAAACAACACTTCCACTTCTATGGCAAAGATAATAAAATGTAAACACTGTGCAAAAGCACTTCACAGAATACCAAAGTACAGTTACCAAAAACACTACAGTGAATACTACAGTATTTATACCATAGGATACTCTAGTATTTATACCATAGGATACTATAGTATTTATACCATAATATACTATAGTATTTATACCATGGGATACTATAGTATTTATACCATAGGATATGTCACATCCTGACCAGCAGAGGGAGCAATTGTATTAGTTTTGGTCAGGACGTGGCAGAGATTTTTGGTTACGTGAGTTGGTTGTTGGACTCCCAATTGAAGGCAGGTGTGTTGAGTTGCCTTTGATTGGGAGTCCTATAAACAGGTGTGTGTTTTCCTTTGGGGTTGTGGGTAGTTGTTTTTGCATCGCTTTTAGTATAGCCTGCAAAACTGTTCGTGTCGTGAGTATTGTCTATTGTTGTTTTCCTGTGGATGCTTTACTCCTGTTTTATTAAAAGAAGATGAGTATCCACATTCCCGCTGCGCTTTGGTCCATTCCTAACGACAGACCTTACAGGATACTACAGTATTTATTCCATAGGATACTACAGTATATTTATACTATAGGATACTATAGTATTTATACCATAGGATAGTATAGTATTTATACCATAATATACTATAGTATTTATACCATAATATACCATAGTATTTATACCATAATATACCATAGTATTTATACCATAATATACTATAGTATTTATACCATAATATACCATAGTATTTATACCATAATATACCATAGTATTTATACCATAATATACCATAGTATTTATACCATAATATACTATAGTATTTATACCATAATATACCATAGTATTTATACCATAATATACTATAGTATTTATACCATGTGCGGCTATTCCCTACATAGTGCGCTTCTTTTGACCAGGGCCCATAGGCTATGCAGGGAACAGGGTGCCATAGAGCTCTGGTCAAAAGTAGTGCACTATGTAGGGAATAGGGTGCCATAGTGCTCTGGTCTAAAGTAGTGCACTATCTAGGGAATAGGGTGCCATAGGGCTCTGGTCAAAAGTAGTGCACTATGTAGGGAATAGGGTGCCATAGGGCTCTGGTCTAAAGTAGTGCGCTATGCAGGGAATAGGGTGCCATAGGGCTCTGGTCTAAAGTAGTGCACTATGCAGGGAATAGGGTGCCATTTGGAAAACACACAGACATCTGCCCAGAGATACTAACCCCTCATTAGTATCATGAGACAAATCGGTTTCCTGTCCAACCTGTCCCGCCTGTGGCCATGGAGTGTCCAGCGCGTCCAGGAGAGGTTGCGGTCAGGATACACAAAACGCCGCTGGGCTGCAGTGCCAGCAGTCCCGGTCTAAATGTATTCTGATACCTTCAGTAGCCAGAGGGGAAATCTGGGTTTTAAACCATGAATAACACATGGAGTGGTATCGCCTGAGTGTGTGTGTGTGTTGTGCTCACATACAACTAGATGAATCCAGACGCTTCTTATGCTTTTAATATAATCTGAACCAGTTTAACCGTCATTTTGTTGTTGTTGATGTTGTTGTTGCTGTTGTTGATGTTGTTGTTGTTTTTGTTGTTGTGAAGAGAGGTTTAGATAAGACCGACTGGTGAGTGTTTTATACATCATAAGGCGGGTGAAGCAAAACACCACATCAGAACACAACAGGGTGTTGTAGAGACCTCTAGGTCAACACCACATCAGAACACAACAGGGTGTTGTAGAGACCTCTAGGTCAACACCACATCAGAACACAACAGGGTGTTGTGGAGACCTCTAGGTCAACACCACATCAGAACACAACAGGGTGTTGTGGAGACCTCTAGGTCAACACCACATCAGAACACAACAGGGTGTTGTAGAGACCTCTAGGTCAACACCACATCAGAACACAACAGGGTGTTGTGGAGACCTCTAGGTCAACACCACATCAGAACACAACAGGGTGTTGTAGAGACCTCTAGGTCAACACCACATCAGAACACAACAGGGTGTTGTGGAGACCTCTAGGTCAACACCACATCAGAACACAACAGGGTGTTGTAGAGACCTCTAGGTCAACACCACATCAGAACACAACAGGGTGTTGTGGAGACCTCTAGGTCAACACCACATCAGAACACAACAGGGTGTTGTGGAGACCTCTAGGTCAACACCACATCAGAACACAACAGGGTGTTGTGGAGACCTCTAGGTCAACACCACATCAGAACACAACAGGGTGTTGTGGAGACCTCTACTGTAGATACTTTTGTACCTATTTCCTCCAGCATCTTCACAAGGTCCTTTGCTGCTGTTATGGGATTGATTTGCATTTTTCGCACCGAAGAACGTTCATTTCTAGGAGACAGAACGCGTCTCCTTCCTGAGCGGTATGACGGCTGCGTGGTCCCATGGTGTTTATACTTGCGTACTATTGTTTGTATTGATGAACGTGGTACCTTCAGGCGTTTGGAAATTGCTCCCAAGGATGAACCAGACTTGTGGAGGTCTACAACTTTTTTCTGAGGTCCTAGCTGATTCATTTATTTTGATTTTCCCATGATGTCAAGCAAAGAGGCACTGAGTTTGAAGGTAGGCCTTGAAATACATCCACAGGTTCACCTCCAATTGACTCAAATGATGTCAATTAGCCTATCAGAAGCTTCTAAAGCCATGCCATCATTTTCTGGAATTTCCCAAGCTGTTTAAAGGCACAGTCAACTTAGTGTATGCAAACTTCTGACCAACTGGAATTGTGATACAGTGAATTATAATTGAAATAATCTGCCTGTAAACAATTGTTGTAAAAATGACTTGTGTCATGCACAAAGTAGATGTCCTAACCGACTTGCCAAAACTATAGTTTGTTAACAAGAAATGTGTGGAGTGGTTGAAAAATTAGTTATAATGACTCCAACCTAAGTGTATGTAAACTTCCCACTTCAACTGTATCTATCTTTGTGTTGTATTAGTCATGTGACTTCACTAGTTGACTTGACATTCATGGTTATTTATTTCCTGTCTAAGAAGTGTTTCCACTCCATTTCGACATGTTTTTCTTCGGGCCTGGATGGATTGCTGATGCCTTGGCTTCACAGCGGAGGAGATTTTCTGTTTGCTTCTGTTTCCTGATAGTTTCGTAAAGCGGTGCCAAGTGAACTGTCGAACCACAGATTTCTCTGTGATAGAGACGTCTCTGGGGGCGGACTGGGAAATATTAGTAAGAGAAAAGCAACAGAAGGAGAGGAGGAGAGAGGGAGAGAGGGATCCCACGGGATCTGCAGAGGAGAAATATGGACAAATGAACAAGTTACCCAGCTTGGCCTTGGCAGGCTGCTCTGCCTCATCTCACTCTACTTCTATCTTCATCACGCTATCTCTCTCTCCCTCTTCATCACTCTCCTGCTCTCTTCATCACTCTCCATCTCTCTCCCTCTCTCTCTCTCTTCATCACGCTATCTCTCTCTCTCTTCATCACTCTCCCACTCTCTTCATCACTCTCCATCACTCTCCATCTCTCTCCCTCTCTCTCTCTATTCCTCACTCTCCTGCTCTCTTCATCACTCTCCATCACTCTCCATCTCTCTCCCTCTCTCTCTCTATTCATCACGCTCCCTCTCTCTCTCTTCATCACTCTCCCTCTCTCTCTTCATCACGCTCCCTCTCTCTCTCTCTTCATCACGCTCCCTCTCTCTCTCTTCATCACTCTCCCTCTCTCTCTTCATCACTCTCCATCTCTCTCCCTTCATCACTCTCCCTCTCTCTCTTCATCACGCTCCCTCTCTCTCTCTTCATCACTCTCCCTCTCTCTCTCTTCATCACTCTCCCTCTCTCTCTCTTCATCACGCTCCCTCTCTCTCTCTTCATCACGCTCCCTCTGTCTCTCTCTTCATCACTCTCCCTCTCTCTCTCTTCAACACACTCCCTCTCTCTCTTCATCACGCTTCTTCTCTCTCTCTTCATCACTCTCTCTTCATCACTCTCCCTCTCTCTCTTCAACACACTCCCCCTCTCTCTCTCTCTCTCTCTCTCTCTCTCTCAATTCATACCTCTCCCTCTCGCTCTCTTCAACACACTCCCTCTCTCTCTTCATCACTCTCCCTCTCTCTCTCTTCATCACTCTCCCTCTCTCTCTCTTCATCATGCTCTCTCTATCTCTCTCTCTTCATCATGCTTCCTCGCTCTCTCTCTTCATGACTCTCCCTCTCTCTCTCTTCATCACTCTCCCTCTCTCTCTTCATCACGCTCCCTCTCTCTCTCTCTCTCTCTTCATATCTCTCCCTCTCACTCTCTTCAACACACTCCCTCTCTCTCTTCATCACTCTCCCTCTCTCTCTCTTCATCATGCTCTCTCTATCTCTCTCTCTTCATCATGCTTCCTCGCTCTCTCTCTTCATCACTCTCCCTCTCTCTCTCTTCATCACGCTCCCTCTCTCTCTCATCACTCTCCCTCTCTCTCTCTTCATCATGCTCTCTCGCTCTCTCTCTCTTCATCATGCTTCCTCGCTCTCTCTTCATTACGCTCCCTTTCTCTTCAACACGCTCCCTCAATTTTGGGTCAGTCACAGTGGCCAGGTATTCTGCCACTGTGTACTCTCTGTTTAGGGCCAAATAGCATTCTAGTTTACTCTGTTTTTTGGTGAATTCTTTCCAATGTGTCAAGTAATTATCTTTCTGTTTTCTCATGATTTGGTTGGTGTCTAATTGTGTTGCTGTTCTGGGGCTCTGTGGGGTCTGTTTGTGTTTATGAACAGAGCCCCAGGACCAGCTTGCTTAGGGGACTCTTCTTCAGGTTCACTTCTCTGTAGGTGATGGGTTTGTTATAGAAGGTTTGGGAATTGCTTCCTTTTAGGTGGTTGTAGAATTTAACGTCTCTTTTCTGGATTTTGATCATTAGCAGGTATCTGCCTAATTCTGCTCTGCATGCATTATTGGATATTTTACATTGTACACAGAGGATATTTTTGCAGAATTGTGCATGCAGAGTCTCAATTTGGTGTTTGTCCCATTTTGTGAATTATTGGTTGGTGTTACGTGCCTCCTAGTAGGAGGGAGGTGCAGGAATCAGGAGCAGGAGAGCAAGGAAGTCCCAGTGGCACAATCGTTTATTAAAGGAGTCCCAACTCAACAACAACATGGGGGGAAACACACTCAAACGAAGTCGCCACACACAGGGAAAGTAACGCAACACACGGAGGAGAAACCTCTACTCCTAAACAAATATCAAAACGGTACAACTACCGAGTGAAAAGAAAACCCCATGGTACAGACACGCACCCCTAACAGAGTAACACAGCAAAACAATCCCGCACAAAGACTAGCAGGCAGCGGAGGTAAATAAACCCACCGAAATCAACTAATGGAACACAGGTGTGACAAAACAGACAGACACAAACGAAAAGGAAAAATGGATCCGGTGGCAGCTAGCAGGCCGGCGACGATGACCGCCGAGCACCGCCCGAACAGGGAGAGGAGCCACCTTCAGTGGACGTCGTGACAGTTGGTGAGCGGGACCCCAGACCTAACAACCATAAAGAACAATGGGTTCTATGACTGATTCAAGTATCCTAATTGGTATGTTGAATTTTATGTTCCTTTTGATGGTATAGAAAGCCCTTCTTGCCTTAACTCTCAGATCATTCACAGCTTTGTGGAAGTTACCTGTGGTGCTGATGTTTAGACCGAGGTATGTATAGTTTTGTGTGTGCGCTAGGGCAATGGTGTCTAGATGGAATTTGTATTTGTGGTCCTGGCAATTGGACCTTTTTTGCAACACCATTATTTTGGTCTTACTGAGATTTACTGTCAGGGTCCAGGTCTGACTGAATCTGTGCAGAAGATCTAGGTGCTGCTGTTGGGGACAGAAGTAACAGATCATCAGCAAGCAGTAGACATTTGACTTCAGATTCTAGTAGGGTGAGGCCGGGTGCTGCAGACTGTTCCAGTGCCCTCGCCAATTCGTTGATATACCCACTGCTCAAAAAAATAAAGGGAACACTTAATAAACAACACAATGTAACTCCAAGTCAATCACACTTCTGTGAAATCAAACTGTCCACTTAGGAAGCAACACTGATTGACAATAAATGTCACATGCTGTTGTGAAAATGGAATAGACAACAGGTGGAAATTATAGGCAATTAGCAAGACACCCCCAATAAAGGACTGGTTCTGCAGGTGAGGACCACAGACCACTTCTCAGTTCCTATGCTTCCTGGCTGATGTTTTGGTCACTTTTGAATGCTGGCGGTGCTTTCACTCTAGTGGTAGCATGAGACGGAGTCTACAACCCACACAAGTGGCTCAGTTAGTGCAGCTCATCCAGGATGGCACATCAATGCGAGCTGTGGCAAGAAGGTTAGCTGTGTCTGTCAGCGTAGTGTCCAGAGCATGGAGGCGCTACCAGGAGACAGGCCAGTACATCAGGAGATGTGGAGGAGGCCGTAGGAGTGCAACAACCCAGCAGCAGGACCGCTACCTCCGCCTTTGTGCAAGGAGGAGCAGGAGAAGCACTGCCAGAGCCCTGCAAAATGACCTCCAGCAGGCCACAAATGTGCATGTGTCTGCTCAAACGGTCAGAAACAGACTCCATGAGGGTGGTATGAGGGCCCGACGTCCACAGGTGGGGGTTGTGCTTACAGCCCAACACCGTGCAGGACGTTTGGCATTTGCCAGAGAACACCAAGATTGCAAATTTGCCACTGGCGCCCTGTGCTCTTCACAGATGAAAGCAGGTTCACACTGAGCACATGTGACAGACGTGACAGAGTCTGGAGACGCCGTGGAGAACGTTCTGCTGCCTGCAACATCCTCCAGCATGACCGGTTTGGCGGTGGGTCAGTCATGGTGTGGGGTGGCATTTCTTTGGGGGGCCGCACAGCCCTCCATGTGCTCGCCAGAGGTAGCCTGACTGCCATTAGGTACCGAGATGAGATCCTCAGACCCCTTGTGAGACCATATGCTGGTGCGGTTGGCCCTGGGTTCCTCCTAATGCAAGACAATGCTAGACCTCATGTGGCTGGAGTGTGTCAGCAGTTCCTGCAAGAGAAAGGCATTGATGCTATGGACTGGCCCGCCCGTTCCCCAGACCTGAATCCAATTGAGCACATCTGGGACATCATGTCTCGCTCCATCCACCAACGCCACGTTGCACCACAGACTGTCCAGGAGTTGGCAGATGCTTTAGTCCAGGTCTGGGAGGAGATCCCTCAAGAGACCATCCGCCACCTCATCAGGAGCATGCCCAGGCATTGTAGGGAGGTCATACAGGCACGTGGAGTCCACACACACTACTGAGCCTCAGTTTGACTTGTTTTAAGGACATTACATCAAAGTTGGATCAGCCTGTAGTGTGGTTTTCCACTTTAATTTTGAGTGTGACTCCAAATCCAGACCTCCATGGGTTGATAAATTGGATTTCCATTGATTATTTTTGTGTGATTTTGTTGTCAGCACATTCAACTATGTAAAGATAAAAGTATTTAATAAGATTATTTCTTTCATTCAGATCTAGGATGTGTTGTTTAAGTGTTCCCTTTATTTTTTTGAGCAGTATATATTGACGAGAGTGGGGATTAAGCTGCATCCCTGTCTCACCCCACAGCCCTGTGGGAAGAAATGTGTGTTTTTGCCAATTTTACCCGAACACTTGTTGTTTGTGTACATGGATTTTATAATGTCATTTTTTTTTCTCCAACACCACTTTCCATCAATTTGTATAGTAGGCCCTCCTGCCAAATTGAGTCAAAAGCTTTTTTGAAATCATCAAAGCATGAGACGACTTTGCCTTTGTTTTGGTTTGCTTGTTTGTTAATTAGGGTGTGCAGGGTGAATACGTGGTCTGTCGTACGGCAATTTGGTAAAAAGCCAATATGATATTTGCTCAGTACATTGTTTTCACTGAGGAAATGTACGAGTCTGCTGTTAATGATATAGGCAGAGGATTTTCCCAAGATTGATGTTGATGCATATCCCACTGTAGTTATTGGGGACAAATTCGTCTCCACTTTTGTGGATTGGGGTGATCAGTCCTTGGTTCCAAATATTGGGGAAGATGCCAGAACTGAGGATGATGTTAAAGAGTTTAAGTATAGCCAATTGGAATTCGTGGACTGTATATTTTATAATTTCATTTGTTGATACCATCAACACCACAGGTCTTTTTGGGTTGGAGGGTTCATATTTTGTCCTGTAGTTCGTTCAGTGTAATTGGATAATCCAGTGGGTTCTGGTCGTCTTTAATAGTTGATTCTAAAATTTGTATTAGATCATATAAATGTTTTTGCTGTTTGTTCTTTGTTAAAGAGTCAAAAATATTGGATAAGTGGTTTATCCATACATCTCTGTTTTGGACAGATAATTCTTCGTATTGTTGTTTGTTTAGTGTTTTCCAATTATCCCAGAAGTGGTTAGATTCTATGGATTCTTCAATTACAATAAGCTGATTTCTATAGTGATGTTCCTTCGTTTTCCGTAGTGTATTTCTGTATTGTTTTAGTGATTCACCATAGTGAAGGTGTAGACTCAGGTTTTCTGGGTCTCTATGTTTTTTTGTTGGACAGGTTTCTCAATTTCTTTCTTAGGTTTTTGCATTCTTCATCAAACCATTTGTCATTGTTGTTAATTTTCTTCGGTTGTCTGCTTGACATTTTTTTATTTGAAAGGGAAGCTGAGTGGTCAAATATAATGTTCAGGTTTTCTACTGCCAAGTTTACACCTTTGCTGTTACAGTGAAATGTTTTTTCCTGGAAACTGCCAATAAGAGATTGAAATTGAAGTTGTTGTTTTTTTGTAGATTTCCACACTATTTTCCTTCCATCTATGGCATTTCTTAGTATTATTCAGTTCCTTTGGCTTTAATGCCTCATGATTGAGCATAGCTCTGATCAAGTAGAATGTAGATTTTGCTGTGATCTGTTAGGGGTGTCAGTGGACTGACTGTGAACTCTCTGAGAAACTCTGGGTTGAGGTCAGTGATAAAGTAGTCTACAGTACTACTGCCAAGAGATGAGCTATAGGTGTACCTACCATAGAAGTCCACTCGAAGCCTCCCATTGACTATGTACATACCCAGCGTCCGACAGAGCTGCAGGAGTTGTGACCCGTTTTTGTTGGTTATGTTGTCGTGGTTGTGTCTAGGAGGGTATATGGGGGAGGGAATGCTGTCTAGTTCCAGGTAGGTATTTGTCCCTCTGTGTGCTGAGGGTGTCGGGTTCTTGTCCAGTTCTGGCATTTAGGTCACCACAGACTAGTACATGTCCCTGGGCCTGGAAACTGTTGATCTCCCCCTCTAGGATGGAGAAGCGGTCTTCATTAAAGTATGGGGATTCTATTGGGGGGATTTAGGTAGCACACATGAGGATATTTTTCTCTGTTGAGATAATTTCCTTATTCATTTCTAGCCAGATGTAAAATGTTCCTGTTTTGACTAATTTAATAGAGTGGGTTAGGTCTGCTCTATACCAAATTAGCATACCCCCCTGAGTCTCTTCCCTGTTTCACACCTGGTAGTTTGGTGGATGGGACTACCAGCTCTCTGTAACCCAGAGGGAAACCAGTGGGTCCATCTCCTCTATACCACACACCTGGTAGTTTGGTGGATGGGACTACCAGCTCTCTGTAACCTAGAGGGCAACCAGTGGGTCCATCTCCTCTATACCACACACCTGGTAGTTTGGTGGATGGGACTACCAGCTCTCTGTAACCTAGAGGGCAACCAGCCAACCAGTGGGTCCGTCTCCTTTATACCATGTTCCTTGTAGGATGACAATGTCTGTATTTACAATTTCTTTGATGAAGTCTTGGTTTCTGCTCTTTAGGCCAAAGGCAGATGACCTCAGACCTTGTATATTCCAGGATGAGATAGTAAAACTTTGTGTTCCATAGTGTCTAGTGTTGTTTTTGTGATATTTAGGACTCGGTCCATTATAGTAACTGTGAGCAGAGCATGTTGAGCATCTGATACATACCTCTTAGGTTGCAGGATGGGGCTTGGCCAGGTGTGATAGTGGGGGTTGGTCCTGTTGCAGGATGGGGCTTGGCCAGGTGTAATAGTGGGGTTGGTCCTGTTGCAGGATGGGGCTTGGCCAGGTGTAATAGTGGGGTTGGTCCTGTTGCAGGATGGGGCTTGGCCAGGTGTAATAGTGGGGGTTGGTCCTGTTGCAGGATGGGGCTTGGCCAGGTGTAATAGTGGGGGTTGGTCCTGTTGCAGGATGGGGCTTGGGAAGGTGTAATAGTGGGGTTGGTCCTGTTGCAGGATGGGGCTTGGCCAGGTGTAATAGTGGGGGTTGGTCCTGTTGCAGGATGGGGCTTGGCCAGGTGTAATAGTGGGGGTTGGTCCTGTTGCAGGATGGGGCTTGGCCAGGTGTAATAGTGGGGGTTGGTCCTGTTGCAGGATGGGGCTTGGGCAGGTGTAATAGTGGGGTTGGTCCTGTTGCAGGATGGGGCTTGGCCAGGTGTAATAGTGGGGGTTGGTCCTGTTGCAGGATGGGGCTTGGGCAGGTGTAATAGTGGGGTTGGTCCTGTTGCAGGATGGGGCTTGGCCAGGTGTAATAGTGGGGGTTGGTCCTGTTGCAGGATGGGGCTTGGGCAGGTGTAATAGTGGGGTTGGTCCTGTTGCTCTGCTTACGGCCTGGGCATATGTCCTGCTGTCATGTTGAGGTCCTTGCTGCAGGGGCGGGGAGCATGAGGTGGACAGAAGGGGCGTAGGTCTGATATGGGGGGTATATAGTATGTGGACAGGGTTTCCTTGGGGTGGTCTTAGCTGGTTGGGGTGTGTCTGGTGATGCTGTGATCTGGGTGTAGGTCCTCTTGGCGTGGGTTCTCTTGCTGCAGGTCCTTGAGGAGGGGGACTTGCAGGTCTGGGAGGGGGTCTCCCTGGTCTGGGTGGGGGTCTCCCTGGTCTGGGAGGGGGTCTCCCTGGTCTGGGAGGGTTGTCCGTTGTTCTGTTGCTCCTGAGTGAGGTGCTGGGTCTACGGTTGAGGGTGACGACCTGGTCGTAAAGGCTGTTCAAGTCCAGGGTGGAGTGGTGGGCCAGGTAGACATTAGTCCAGGGTGGAGTGGTGGGCCAGGTAGACATTAGTCCAGGTTGGAGTGGTGGGCCAGGTAGACATTAGGTTTTGATTTGCAAAACGCTAACATTCACCCACTGTATGGTGACAGGGGGAAAGTCTTTTCGTGGTAGCAGGGTGGAGATAGGTGCTTTGGGGAAAGCGCAAGAAGCCTTTTCAATCTATGGCCGCCACTTCCTGCTGGACCCTCAGGCCATTTGTGAATTATGATGTGGCTGTGGGACCTTAGACTGTCCTCTGACAACAGCTCCAGGACATGCCTAGTGTTAGAGCACCAGAGCTTAGACACTTTGTGTTTGGGAGAAAAAAGTTTATCCACTTGAATATATTTGCCATTTGAGTCAATGAGGAGCACAATCTCTGGCTTTTGTGTGTCCTCGGTGGATGTGTGTGGGGGGGGGGGGGGGGTTGTCAAGAGAGCAATCAGGGGAGCTGACAGGGGGGCTGTTAAGGGGGACTGGGGTCTGTTGGGTTGTGTGGGTCCTGTGTTGTCTGTCCCATTAAGGGGGACTGGGGTCTGTGTGGTTGGTGGGTCCTGTGTTGTCTGTCCCATTAAGGGGGACTGGGGTCTGTGTGGTTGGTGGGTCCTGTGTTGTCTGTCCCATTAAGGGGGACTGGGGTCTGTGAGGTTGGTGGGTCCTATGTTGTCTGTCCCATTAAGGGGGACTGGGGTCTGTGTGGTTGGTGGGTCCTGTGTTGTCTGTCCCATTAAGGGGGACTGGGGTCTGTGTGGTTGGTGGGTCCTGTGTTGTCTGTCCCATTAAGGGGGACTGGGGTCTGTGTGGTTGGTGGGTCCTGTGTTGTCTGTCCCATTAAGGGGGACTGGGGTCTGTGTGGTTGGTTGGGTCCTGTGTTGTCTGTCCCATTAAGGGGGACTGGGGTCTGTGTGGTTGGTGGGTCCTGTGTTGTCTGTCCCATTAAGGGGGACTGGGGTCTGTGTGGTTGGTGGGTCCTATGTTGTCTGTCCCATTAAGGCGGACTGGGGTCTGTGTGGTTGGTGGGTCCTGTGTTGTCTGTCCCATTAAGGGGGACTGGGGTCTGTGTGGTTGGGTGGGTCCTGTGTTGTCTGTCCCATTAAGGGGGGGGGGGGGGGGGGTTGAGGTTTGTGGTCCGGGTCTGAGGTGTTCTGTTCTGCTGGCTTGTCTGGGGGAGTGTCCTGCTCTCTGTCATACCTCAGCTTTGTCACCTCCTCCTTCACTGCCATGTGTACCTCTTTAAGTTCTCTCACCTCAGTCCATAGATCTCTCTCTCAGTTCAATTTCAATTCAAGGACATATGTTAACATTGCCAAAGCAAGTTAAAAATAGACTATAAACAAAAGTGAAATAAACAATTAAAATGAACAGTAAACATTACACTCAAAGAAGTTCCAGAAGAATAAAGACATTTCAATATACAGTGTTGTAACGATGTGCAAATAGTTAAAAGTACAAAAAGGGAAAATAAAGAAACATAAATATGGGTTGTATTTACAATGGTGTTTGTTCTTCACTGGTTGCCCTTTTCTTGTAGCAACAGGTCACTAATCCTGCTGCTGTGATGGCACACTGTGGTATTTCACCCAGTAGATATGTAGATATGGGATTTTATCAACATCGGGTTTGTTTTTGATATTTGTTACATCCAACCTCTGTGGGACATTGCCTGTTTCTCTGTTTTGCTATTTGCTATTTTATGTCCAGATGTCAAATGGCACACTATGCCCTACATAGTGCACTACTTTTGGCCTTATATAGGGAACGGTTGTAATGATCGTAGGGCTCCTCTATCATCAAGCCAATAGATTGATAGCCCTCTCAAATTGGCTCAAGGGCCTCCTTCACACAGAGAGACATTAGCTGAAAGGAGATATGGATCAGTTTTTTATTTAAAGAGAAGCCCTGAAGGAGTATAAATATTTAAGTAAGTTAAACACACTGCTGCGGGTCCGAGGAGACATTTTATTACTGCCCTGCTGAAGGTGGGGTTTGAGTTTGCTTAAAATAATGGTGATTAGAGAAGAGAGTTGGAGAGAGAGAGAGAGAGAGAGAGAGGGGGAGAGGTAGTGTGTGTGTGTCTGCGTGTGCGTGTGTGTGTGTGTGTGTGTGTGTAAGTGGAATTAATCAGTAGAGCTGTAGCTGAGCATACTTTAAGATTGAGCAAATTGAGGAGAAAGAGATGGAGAGGGAGAGAGAGAGAGGGGGGAGAGAGATTGGAGAGGAGAGAGGGGGAGAGGAGAGAGAGAGGGGGAGAGGAGAGAGAGAGGGGGAGAGGGGAGAGAGAGAGAGAGAGAGAGAGGGGGGGGGAGAGAGAGAGGGTGGAGAGAGAGAGGGGGAGGAGAGAGGGGGGAGGAGAGAGAGAGAGAGAGAGAGGGGGAGAGAGAGGGGAGGAGAGAGGGGGAGAGGGGAGAGAGAGAGAGAGAGAGAGAGAGAGAGAGGGGGGAGAGAGAGAGGGGGGGAGGAGAGAGGGGGAGAGGAGAGAGAGAGGGGGAGAGGGGAGAGAGAGAGAGAGAGAGAGAGGGGGGAGAGAGAGAGGGGGGAGGAGAGAGGGGGGAGGAGAGAGAGAGAGACTATTTGCACATCGTTTCAACACTGTATATAGCCATAATATGAACATTGAAATGTATTTATTATTCTGGAACTTTTGTGAATGTAATGTTTACTGTTAATTTTTTATTGTTTATTTTACTTTTGTTTATTATCTATTTCACTTGCGAGTGAGTGAGTGAGTGAGTGAGTGAGTGAGTGAGTGAGTGAGTGAGTGAGTGAGTGAGTGAGTGAGTGAGTGAGTGAGTGAGTGAGTGAGTGAGTGAGTGAGTGAGTGAGTGAGTGAGTGAGTGAGTGAGAACAACTGGAGAACAGATCCCATAGAACAGAAAGAGATGTTGGTTTTCAGCAGCTATCAGCCTGCCAGGCCTGCTAATCTACTCCTTCAAATGTTCCGGTGCATTCAACCATAACAGGCCATGCAACAAGTCACAACGAGAGTGTGTGAAGCAAGCAGCACTGCCTCTCTGCGTACACACACACTGACATACACACACACTGACACACACACACTAACACACACGTACTAACACACACACACACACACACACACACTGACATACACACACACACACACACACACACACACACACACACACACACACACACACACACACACACACACACACACACACACACACACACGCACACACACACACAGTGTCACAGAGCCTGCAGGGTGACATAGTGAATACACAGGCTGATTCAGCCCCCTCTCCTCCCTCCCTCTCTGTCTCTCTGCTCAGATGATAACTGACTGCCAACGGCCACATAGCTCTTCTTGTGTTGTTGTCACGTCTGTTAACAGTGTCTGTCGCGCTGGCTCGGCTCCTGGCTGGCGATGGCAGTGTGACAGCCAATCAAAACGCTTAATTCGCTTCTCTTAGCGGCGAACACATCTCCAGGGCCCAAACGTTTTACCTCCCGCTAGCTGGCTGGCGCTGAGTGATGATGTAATGACGGCGCTATTATGGTATCATAATGAGGATGCCTGTTATGGGAGAGTCCTCGATCTGTTCTGAAGACACCAACATTGTCAAGATGCTGTAAATACATGTACGTATGAACAACGTTCACATCCTTGGCCTTAGCACGGCTAATGTTCACATCCTTAGCCTTAGCAGGGCTAATGTTCACATCCTAGGTCTTAGCAGGGCTAATGTTCACATCCTTGGTCTTAGCACGGCTAATGTTCACATCCTTGGTCTTAGCAGGGCTAATGTTCACATCCTAGGTCTTAGCAGGGCTAACGTTCACATCCTTGGTCTTATCAGGGCTAACGTTCACATCCTTGGTCTTATCAGGGCTAACGTTCACATCCTTGGCAGGGCTAACGTTCACATCCTTGGTCTTAGCACGGCTAATGTTCACATCCTTGGCAGGGCTAACGTTCACATCCTTGGTCTTAGCACGGCTAATGTTCACATCGTTGGTCTTAGCACGGCTAATGTTCACATCCTTGGTCTTAGCACGGCTAATGTTCACATCCTTAGCCTTAGCAGGGCTAATGTCCACATCCTTAGCAGGGCTAACGTTCACATCTTTGGCAGGACTAACGTTCACATCCTTGGTCTTAGCACGGCTAATGTTCACATCCTTGGCAGGGCTAACGTTCACATCCTTGGTCTTAGCACGGCTAATGTTCACATCCTTGGTCTTAGCACGGCTAATGTTCACATCCTTGGTCTTAGCACGGCTAATGTTCACATCCTTAGCCTTAGCAGGGCTAATGTTCACATCCTTAGCCTTAGCAGGGCTAATGTTCACATCCTTAGCCTTAGCAGGGCTAATGTTCACATCCTTAGCCTTAGCAGGGCTAATGTTCACATCCTTAGCCTTAGCAGGGCTAATGTTCACATCCTTAGCCTTAGCAGGGCTAACGTTCACATCCTAGGTCTTAGCAGGGCTAATGTTCACATCCTTGGTCTTAGCACGGCTAATGTTCACATCCTTGGTCTTAGCACGGCTAATGTTCACATCCTTAGCCTTAGCAGGGCTAATGTTCACATCCTTGGTCTTAGCACAGCTAATGTTCACATCCTTAGCCTTAGCAGGGCTAATGTTCACATCCTTAGCCTTAGCAGGGCTAATGTTCACATCCTTGGTCTTAGCAGAGCTAATGTTCACATCCTTGGTCTTAATAGGGCTAACGTTCACATCCTTGGTCTTAGCAGGGCTAACATTCACATCCTTGGTCTTAGCAGGGCTAACGTTCACATCCTTGACCTTAGCAGGTCTAATGTTCACATCCTTGGTCTTATCAGGGCTAATGTTCACATCCTTGGCAGGGCTAACGTTCACATCCTTGGCAGGGCTAACATTCACATCCTTGGTCTTAGCACGGCTAATGTTCACATCCTTGGCAGGGCAAACGTTCACATCCTTGGTCTTAGCACGGCTAATGTTCACATCCTTAGCAGGGCTAACGTTCACATCCTTGGTCTTAGCACGGCTAATGTTCAAATCCTTGGTCTTAGCACGGCTAATGTTCACATCCTTGGTCTTAGCACGGCTAATATTCACATCCTTGGTCTTAGCACGGCTAACATTCACATCCTTGGTCTTAGCAGGGCTAACGTTCACATCCTTGACCTTAGCAGGGCTAATGTTCACATCCTTGGTCTTATCAGGGCTAATGTTCACATCCTTGGCAGGGCAAACGTTCACATCCTTGGTCTTAGCACGGCTAATGTTCACATCCTTAGCAGGGCTAACGTTCACATCCTTGGTCTTAGCACGGCTAATGTTCAAATCCTTGGTCTTAGCACGGCTAATGTTCACATCCTTGGTCTTAGCACGGCTAATATTCACATCCTTGGTCTTAGCACGGCTAATGTTCACATCCTTGGCCTTAGCAGGGCTAATATTCACATCCTTGGCCTTAGCACGGCTAATGTTCACATCCTTGGTCTTAGCACAGCTAATGTTCACATCCTTGGTCTTAGCACAGCTAATGTTCACATCCTTAGCCTTAGCAGGGCTAATGTTCACATCCTTGGTCTTAGCACGGCTAATGTTCACATCCTTAGCCTTTGCAGGGCTAATGTTCACATCCTTAACCTTAGCAGGGCTAACGTTCACATCCTAGGTCTCAGCAGGGCTAATGTTCACATCCTTGGTCTTAGCAGGGCTAATGTTCACATCCTTGGTCTTAGCAGAGCTAATGTTCACATCCTTGGTCTTAGCAGGGCTAACGTTCACATCCTTGGTCTTAGCAGGGCTAACATTCACATCCTTGGTCTTAGCAGGGCTAACGTTCACATCCTTGACCTTAGCAGGGCTAACGTTCACATCCTTGGTCTTATCAGGGCTAACGTTCACATCCTTGGTCTTATCAGGGCTAATGTTCACATCCTTGGCAGGGCTAACGTTCACATCCTTGGCAGGGCTAACGTTCACATCCTTGGTCTTAGCACGGCTAATGTTCACATCCTTAGCAGGCCTAACGTTCACATCCTTGGCAGGGCTAACGTTCACATCCTTGGTCTTAGCACGGCTAATGTTCACATCCTTAGCAGGGCTAACGTTCACATCCTTGGCAGGGCTAACGTTCACATCCTTGGTCTTAGCACGGCTAATGTTCACATCCTTGGCAGGGCTAACGTTCACATCCTTGGCAGGGCTAACGTTCACATCCTTGGTCTTAGCACGGCTAATGTTCACATCCTTAGCAGGCCTAACGTTCACATCCTTGGCAGGGCTAACGTTCACATCCTTGGTCTTAGCACGGCTAATGTTCACATCCTTGGCAGGGCTAACGTTCACATCCTTGGTCTTTGCAGGGCTAATGTTCACATCCTTAGCAGGGCTAATGTTCACATCCTTGGCAGGGCTAATGTTCACATCCTTAGCAGGGCTAATGTTCACATCCTTAGCAGGGCTAATGTTCACATCCTTAGCAGGGCTAACGTTCACATCCTTGGCAGGGCTAACGTTCACATCCTTAGTGAAACCTGGCTATCAGACACTATTCCCAGCTCTGTGGTGGACATTGAAGGATATATTCTCTATAGGAGAGACAGAAACAGACAAGGGGGAGGTGTAGAGATGTAAATCAACCATACCTTCTGACAGGAGACCTGAACATCAACCATACCTTCTGACAGGAGACCTGAACATCAACCATACCTTCTGACAGGAGACCTGAACATCAACCATACCTTCTGACAGCAGACCTGAACATCAACCATACCTTCTGACAGGAGACCTGATCATCAACCATACCTTCTGACAGGAGACCTGAACATCAACCATACCTTCAGAGAGGAGACCTGAACATCAACCATACCTTCTGACAGGAGACCTGAGAGATGAACACCAACCATACCTTCTGACAGGAGACCTGAGAGATGAACACCAACCATACCTTCTGACAGGAGACCTGAGAGATGAACACCAACCATACCTTCTGACAGGAGACCTGAGAGATGAACACCAACCATATCTTCTGACAGGAGACCTGTGCTTGAGTTGGATGATCTGGAGGCCTGCTGTGTAGAAATAAGACCAAGACACTCCTGTTTATACCCCCAATCACTGCCCTGGGGCATTGGGATATTTTATTAGACCAGAGGAAAGAGTACCTCCTACTGGCCCTCCAATACCACTTCCAACAGCACTTCCATCAGCATCTGGTCTCCCATCTAGGGACCGACCAGGACCAACCGTGTTTAGTTTCAGAAGCAAGACAGCAGTGGTGGTATGCTGCTGGACCTGCAGCAGAGAGAGAGGAGGGGAGAGCCTTATTAAGACAAACAGCACATATCTCTCAAAAGCTTTAACCAGTAATCTTTAATAGACTCCCTCAAGTCAGCCTAGTGGAAAAGAGTAATTACATGTAACAACGTGAATGAGGCCTGGAAAGCCTTTAAAGAGATATTTTTACAGTTCCCAAACCTTCACGTACAGCTCCGGGAGAGAAGAGTGAAACAAAAAAGTAACTCCTTGGCTGACTGACAACATCAAGGCCCTGCTGAGTCACAGAGATGCTGTTTAGATGAAAGAGGTAAAAAGAAAAGGCTGAAAACGACTGGGAAGTGTATCATTGTCTCAGTAACAACGTAACTGCTGAAGTAAGGATGGAAAAGAAAACCTACTACTAAATCTAAGGGAGATAACTGTGCAATGTGGGAAATAATCAACTGTTTTACTGGAAAGCCAAAACAACATGCCAAGAACAGAGTATAACTAGACAGGATGCCTCAAGAACGCCTACCTTTAGAAATGGCAGAACAACTCCCTCTAGAAATGGCAGAACATCTCCCTCTAGAAATGGCAGAACATCTCCCTCTAGAAATGGCAGAACATCTCCCTCTAGAAATGGCAGAACGCCTCCCTCTAGAAATGGCAGAACATCTCCCTCTAGAAATGGCAGAACATCTCCCTCTAGAAATGGCAGAACATCTCCCTCTAGAAATGGCAGAACATCTCCCTCTAGAAATGGCAGAACACCTCCCTCTAGAAATGGCAGAACACCTCCCTCTAGAAATGGCAGAACATCTCCCTCTAGAAATGGCAGAACATCTCCCTCTAGAAATGGCAGAACATCTCCCTCTAAAAATGGCAGAACACCTCCCTCTAGAAATGGGAGAACATCTCCCTCAGAAATGGCAGAACATCTCCCTCTAGAAATGGCAGAACATCTCCCTCTAGAAATGGCAGAACATCTCCCTCTAGAAATGGCAGAACATCTCCCTCTAGAAATGGCAGAACACCTCCCTCTAGAATGGCAGAACATCTCCCTCTAAAAATGGAAGAACATCTCCCTCTAGAAATGGCAGAACACCTCCCTCTAGAAATGGCAGAACATCTCCCTCTAGAAATGGCAGAACGTCTCCCTCTAGAAATGGCAGAACGTCTCCCTCTAGAAATGGCAGAACGCCTCCCTCTAGAAATGGCAGAACGCCTCCCTCTAGAAATGACAGAACATCTCCGTCTAGAAATGGCAGAACATCTCCCTCTAGAAATGGAAGAACATCTCCCTCTAGAAATGGCAGGACACCTCCCTCTAGAAATGGCAGAACACCTCCCTCTAGAATGGCAGAACATCTCCCTCTAGAAATGGAAGAACATCTCCCTCTAGAAATGGCAGGACACCTCCCTCTAGAAATGGCAGAACATTTCCCTATAAAAATGACAGAACATCTCCCATTTAAAATGGCAGAACATCTCCCTCTAGAAACGGAAGAATATCTCCCTCTAGAAATGTCAGAACACCTCCCTCTAAAAATGGCAGAACATCTCCCTCTAGAAATGGCAGAACACCTCCCTCTAGAAATGGCAGAACACCTCCCTCTAGAAATGGCAGAACACCTCCCTCTAGAAATGGCAGAACACCTCCCTCTAGAAATGGCAGAACACCTCCCTCTAGAAATGGCAGAACATCTCCCTCTAGAAATGGCAGAACACCTCCCTCTAGAAATGGCAGAACATCTCCCTCTAGAAATGGCAGAACATCTCCCTCTAGAAATGGAAGAACATCTCCCTCTAGAAATGGCAGAACACCTCCCTCTAGAAATGGCAGAACACCTCCCTCTAGAAATGGCAGAACACCTCCCTCTTGAAATGGCAGAACATCTCCCTCTAGAAATGGCAGAACACCTCCCTCTAGAAATTGCAGAACATCTCCCTATAAAAATGATAGAACACCTCCCACTTAAAATGGCAGAACATCTCCCTCTAGAAATGGCAGAACACCTCCCTCTAGAAATGGCAGAACATCTCCCTCTAGAAATGGCAGAACGCCTCCCTCCAGAAATGGCAGAACATCTCCCTCTAAAAATGGCAGAATATCTCCCTCTAGAAATGGCAGAACGCCTCCCTCTAGAAATGGCAGAATATCTCCCTTAAAAATGGCAGAAGAGTTTTATGGATACGTTGCATCTTATGGATTCAAGATTTCTAATGAAATACAGGCTCCTTCCAAAGACTCACTTTCATACAGTGCAATCAGAAAGTATTCAAACCCTTTGACTTTTTCCACATTTTGCTATGTTACAGCCTTATTCTAAAATGGATTAAATAGTTTTTTCCCCCCTCTTCAATCTACACACAATAGCCCATAACGACAAAGCAAAAACATATTTTTATGAATTTTTGCATATGTATTACAAATAATAAAACAGTACTATCACAATTACATAAGTATTCAGACCCTTTACTCAGTACTTTGTTGAAGCACCTTTGTCAGCAATTACAGCCTTGAGTCTTGATGGGTATGACGTTACAAGCTTGGCACACCTGTATTTGAGGTGTTTCTCCCATTCTTCTTTGCAAAGCGTCACTGCACAGGGAGCGTCACTGCACAGCTATTTTCAGGTCTCTCCAGGCTCTGGCTGGGCCACTCAAGGACATTCAGAGACTTGTCCTGAAACCACTCCTGCGTTGTCTTGGCTGTGTGCTTAGGGTCATTGTTCTATTGGAAGGTGAACCTTCGACCCAGTCTGAGGATCTGAGCGCTCCAGAGCAGGTTTTCATTAAGGATCTCTCTGTACTTTGCTCCTTTCATCTTTCCCTCGATTTTGACTAGTCTCCTAGTCCCTGCTAATGAAATACATCCCCACAGCATGATGCTTCCACCACCATGCTTCACCATAGGGATGTTGCCAGGTTTCCTCCAGAAGCAACAGTTGGAGTTCAATCTTGGTTTAACCACACTAGAGAATCTTGTTTCTCGTGGTCTGAGAGTCCTTTGGGTGTCTTTTGGCAAACTCCAAGCAGGCTGTCATGTGCCTTTTACCGAGGAGTGGCTTTCGTCGGGCCACTCTACCATAAAGGCTGTTTGGTGGAGTGCTGCAGAGATGTTTTTTGCTTCTGGAAGGTTCTCCCAACTCCACTTAGGAATGATGGAGGCCACTGTGTTCTTGGGGACCTTCAATGCTGCCGACATTTTTTGGTAGCCTTCCCCCAGATTTGTGCCTCGACACAATCCTGTCTCAGAGCTCTACAGACAATTCCTTCCACCTCATGGCTTAATTTTTGCGCTGACATGCACTGTCAACTGTGGGACCATATATAGACGGGTGTGTGCCTTTCCAAACCCTGTCTAATCAATTTAATTTACTGGACTCAATGGACACGGGATTCACCTGGGCGTCAATTTCAAGTCTCATAGCAAAAGGTCTGAATACTTATGGAAATAAGTTATTTCTGGTTTTGCTTTGTTATTATGGGGTATTGTGTGTAAATTGATGAGGAAAAAGTTTAATTTAGTCCATTTTGGAATAAAGCTGTAACGTAACAAAATGTGGAAAAAAGGGAAGGGGTCTGAATACTTTCCGAATGCGCCATACATCTCAGACTGAGCATGTTTTTGGGCTACAGCTAGTTGATGAAGTAGCAGTACCTAAATGAACTTCTGAAGATAAAGCAGGAGAAGACCACAGGGCCAGATAACAGTCCACCTAGGCTTCTAAAGGACCACACTGATAATCAGTCCACTGACTCATATTCTCAATCTGTCTCAAAAGGGGAGATCCCCAGGTCAATGATAAAATGTCTTACATAACACCAATCTACAAGTCACGGGGGATAGATCGGACGTGGCCAAGCTACGGTCCAGTTTCAATTCTATGTGCTGTCTCCAAAGTGATGGAAAGGCTGGTGCACACACAGGTCGCTAACTATTTTACTTACGCAACAACCTGTTTACAGCCTATCAGAGCGGTTTCAGGAAGACACGCGGCACATCTGCCAGCAGCGTAAAGGGTTGTGCAGGACATCAAGTCGTCTTGTAACAGCCAGGT
>NC_138306.1:93147500-93177500 GCF_965601325.2 Salmo salar | reverse complement strand
TAGAGCAGCACACCACCCATTTATAGAGCTGGTTAAACATATATAAGCCGAGCTTCATCTTTTCTTCCTCATTCCTTTAAAGCACCTCAGCTCCTGTGTAAATGAAACTACTTAATAATAAGTTCTTCAGGTGAAAATTGTAAGTAGACTCAAGAGGGATTCACAGGAGACCCTAACAAACAGAACACTGCTGTCTAAAACTAAACACTTACCGGGGTATTAGATACAGCTAGGGGGAAATTGAAGCAGAAACAGAAAAATAACCTCCAGGTCAGATTTCAGTCGGGCATTAACGGGGGCAGCTCATAGCTTGTAGTAATTCAGACAGGCAGTGCCTCGGTCAGCCGAGTCCTAGTCTGGTCCTCGGGGGCAAGGGCCCAGCTGCAAATTAGTCAGTCTCAGGTATCACAATAAATAATCTAGATTATGTTGGAGGTTATTCTTACATTTTATAAACTGAAACTAGTTTTGTATCAATGTGGAATTATGACCACGTTTTCACATGAAAATGAAAAAATTTGTTTAAAAGTCTTCAGCTTCTCGTCAGTTATTCAGTAGATGAGATAATAATACAATGAGTGATGAAATCAAACTTTATTTATATTCCCGCTTCTCTTCCAACAAATGTATTGTACGGTTATTAAGAGATACAATTAAGAGATACATTAAAATAGTAAAACAGTAAAATAAAAGTGATTATGATGGAATGGTGCAGTAATAAATAAAAGGGTATGAAATAATTAATTAATTAATAATACATACTGTATTCCCTGTACCCGAGATGTATTGTGAAGTCTAACTACATTCCCTTTACTGAGATGTATTGTGAAGTCTAGCTACTTTTCCTGTACTGAGATGAATTGTAAAGTCTAGCTACATTCCCTGTACTGCGATGTATTGTGAAGTCTAGCTACTTTTCCTGTACTGAGATGTATTGTGAAGTCTAGCTACATTCCCTGTACCCGAGATGTATTGTGAAGTCTAGCTACTTTTCCTGTACTGAGATGTATTGTGAAGTCTAGCTACATTCCCTGTAGTGAGATGTATTGTGAAGTCTAGCTACTTTTCCTGTACTGAGATGTATTGTGAAGTCTAGCTACATTCCCTGAACCCGAGATGTATTGTGAAGTCTAGCTACATTCCCTGTACTGAGATGTATTGTGAAGTCTAGCTACATTCCCTGTACTGAGAAGTATTGTGAAGTCTAACTACATTCCCTGTACTGAGAAGTATTGTGAATTCCAGCTACTTTTCCTGTACTGAGATGTATTGTGAAGTCTAACTACATTCCCTGTACTGAGATGTATTGTGAAGTCTAGCTACTTTTCCTGTACTGAGATGTATTGTGAAGTCTAGCTACATTCCCTGAACCCGAGATGTATTGTGAAGTCTAGCTACATTTCCTGTACCCGAGATGTATTGTGAAGTCTAGCTACTTTTCCTGTACTGAGATGTATTGTGAAGTCTAGCTACTTTTCCTGTACTGAGAAGTATTGTGAAGTCTAGCTACTTTTCCTGTACTGAGAAGTATTGTGAAGTCTAGCTACTTTTCCTGTACTGAGATGTATTGTGAAGTCTAGCTACTTTTCCTGTACCCGAGATGTATTGTGAAGTCTAGCTACTTTTCCTGTACTGAGATGTATTGTGAAGTCTAGCTACATTCCCTGAACCCGAGATGTATTGTGAAGTCTAGCTACATTTCCTGTACCCGAGATGTATTGTGAAGTCTAGCTACTTTTCCTGTACTGAGATGTATTGTGAAGTCTAGCTACTTTTCCTGTACTGAGAAGTATTGTGAAGTCTAGCTACTTTTCCTGTACTGAGAAGTATTGTGAAGTCTAGCTACTTTTCCTGTACTGAGATGTATTGTGAAGTCTAGCTACTTTTCCTGTACCCGAGATGTATTGTGAAGTCTAGCTACTTTTCCTGTACTGAGATGTATTGTGAAGTCTAGCTACATTCCCTGAACCCGAGATGTATTGTGAAGCCTAGCTACTTTTCCTGTACTGAGAAGTATTGTGAAGTCTAGCTACTTTTCCTGTACTGAGAAGTATTGTGAAGTCTAGCTACTTTTCCTGTACTGAGATGTATTGTGAAGTCTAGCTACTTTTCCTGTACTGAGATGTATTGTGAAGTCTAGCTACTTTTCCTGTACTGAGAACTATTGTGAAGTGACTGGTCCTGATTGTTCCTCAGTAGGTCTACACCCGTAGGGATCAAGTATATAAACTGTAAAGTATTTTGTCTGTAATGTGTCGAAACCCAGTAAGACTAACTGTTTCCATTGGTGCCGACTAATTGGGATCCTAATAAATAAAATCCTGGTTCAGTCTCCTTCTGTAGACCCATAGGGACCAAGTCCTGGTTCAGTCTCCTTCAGTAAACCCATAAGGACCAAGTCCTGGTTCGGCCTCCTTCTGTAGACCCATAGGGACCAAGTCCTGGTTCAGTCTCCTTCTGTAGACCCATAGGGACCAAGTCCTGGTTCAGTCTCAATTTGTGTCCCAAATGGCACCCTATTCCCTATATAGTGCACTTATTTTTACTAGAGCACTATGGGCCCTGGCAAAAAGTAGTGCACTACAAAGTCAGTAGGGTGCCATTTGGGCCACAGCCTCAGTCTGATCTCCCTCTTGCCCCAGGGTTCCATTTGGGCCACAGCCTCAGTCTGATCTCCCTCTGGCCCCAGGGTTCCATTTGGGCCATAGCCTCAGTCTGATCTCCCTCTGGTCCCAGGGTTCCATTTGGGCCACAGCCTCAGTCTGATCTCCCTCTGGCCCCAGGGTTCCATTTGGGCCACAGCCTCAGTCTGATCTCCCTCTGGTCCCAGGGTTCCATTTGGGCCACAACCTCAGTCTGATCTCTCTCTTGCCCCAGGGTTCCATTTGGGCCACAGCCTCAGTCTGATCTCCGTCTGGTCCCAGGGTTCCATTTGGACCACAGCCTCAGTCTGATCTCCCTCTGGTACCAGAGATTTCAGGAGCTAAGGAGCAGGAGGTTGTTATGACAACCAGGAGGGGGAACCCCTGCCCTGTGGTAGGTGGTGGAGATTAGGGGACAAACCCACCAGACCACCCCTTCTCCTCCACCAGCAGAGCGCACTCTCTCTGGGGTAAGTTGTAATGTTTTCTGGGAGTAGACCCAGACCTCCAGAGAGTTTAAACAGTAAGTTCTGAGACATGAGCCTTCTGACTCACATGCTGATAATGCATCCAAAATGGCACCTTATTCCCTAAATAGTCCACTGTGTGTGTGTGTGTGTGTGTGTGTGTGTGTGTGTGTGTGTGTGTGTGTGTGTGTGTGTGTGTGTGTGTGTGTGTGTGTGTGTGTGTGTGTGTGTATCTACAGTACAGTACAGTAAGCATGCTGAAAGGATCAACCTTAAAATTGTTAACATGAAAACAATATCATCCCTTAGGGGAAGGGTCCCAACGGACCAATGTGCTGGAAGAAACAGACTTCTACCACAAACACAATACTAACCAAAGAGAATGTGAAAGGGCAAGAGAGAGTTATAGAGAGAGACATCAAGAGAGAGAGAGAGAGCTGTACTCTTTCTTTTTCTGCCAACCACAGAAAAAACATGTTCTTAAGAGCCAGGGTCTAGACAAGCTAAGAAGGTCATGTAGAACAGTAGAAAGTAGGTTCAGGGTCACCGTTTAAAACTAGCTGCTCTAAGTGTTTTTAAGGGGTCACTAAGAGGTTAAATAAATTAGACCTACTCCACTTTTAACAGCACATTACTCCACAGGAAAATATGACCTGACTTTCCGCCAATAATTACATATAGAGATGGGGAGGATTCTAAATGAAAACCAAAAGCCACCTCATTGGCTCCTGGTGACAGCCGGCCACCGGGTATCAAACCTGCATCAACCAGTTAAGTTATTTAATATACGTCCAGGCTCCGAATAAATAGACTCCAATTAAGCTCTCTTGTTATTTGTAAAGTCCAATTAAAATGAAGATTATTGTTGAAATGAATTGCTCGACTGGTGTAGGTTTTCTCCATCTGTTGGTGTGCAACACTTGCATAACAAGTTATCTGTATTTTCAGCACCAGCCACTGTTCACCTCCTATTTATTGCACTGCGTTTATCGCCAGTTGTTTATTTAACGTGGCTAAGTAACAACAAATTGTTATTTACAATGAGGTTGTTATGACAACCCGATGACGCTGGGCCAATGGTGCGCCGCCCTATGGCACTCCCAATCACGTTCGGATGTGATACAGCCTGGATTCAAACCAGGGACTGTAGTAATGCCTCTTGCACTGAGATGCAGTGCCTTAGACTGCAGTGCCACTCGGGAGCCATGACCAATATATATCTATATACACTGATCAAAAAAATAAAGGGAACACTTAAACAACACAATGTAACTCCAAGTCAATCACACTTCTGTGAAATCAAACTGTCCTCTTAGGAAGCAACACTGATTGACAATAAATGTCACATGCTGTTGTGCAAATGGAATAGACAACAGGTGGAAATTATAGGCAATTAGCAAGACACCCCCAATAAAGGAGTGGTTCTGCAGGTGGGGACCACAGACCACTTCTCAGTTCCTATGCTTTCTGGCTGATGTTTTGGTCACTTTTGAATGCTGTATTGTATAACATAATGTCCTAGGGTTGTCATCTGATGAAGATCATCAAAGGTGAGTGCTGCATTTAGCTGTCTTCTGGGTTTTGGTGACATTATATGCTGGCTTGAAAAATGGGTGTCTGATTATTTCTGGCTTGGTACTCTGCTGACATAATCTAATGTTTTTCTTTCGTTGTAAAGCCTTTTTGAAATCGGACAGTGTGGTTAGATTAACGAGAGTCTTATCTTTAAATGGCTGTAAAATAGTCATATGTTTGAGAAATTGAAGTAATAGGATTTTTAAGGTTTTGAAAATCGCGCCACAGGCTGGCAGTGGCTGTTACGTAGGTGGGACGAATTCGTCCCGCCTAGCCTAGAGAGGTTTTAAGAACAAATTCTTATTTTCAATGACGGCCTTGGAACAGTGGGTTAACTGCCTCGTTCAGGGGCATTGAAGTACAGATTGAACTTGTATTTATAATATAATATTACAATTATCAGAATTATAATGCATGTATTATGTATTTTAAACACCTGGATAAGGAACTTATTTCAATAAAGCGTTATACATTCTCCACTGGGTGAAATTAAGTATCTCATTGAAATACTATCCTGTGTCCTCAGATTAATGCAGATGAAGGGAGTTAGATATGCATAGGAAGTGTAGTGTACTGTTTTTCTTTCTGTATTTATGAATTACAAATCAGCCTTTACTTAAATCATGTTTCCAGTCCATTGCATAGTTACAAGGTGTAATCATTGATGTCCCAGGAGCAGGAGTGTTAAACACCGTTGAAGTGTATAATTGTAATACATTCATGCAGACAGAGCATCATTTAAAGACTGGAGTTTGATACACCTGGTATTGGATAATGACTGAAAAAGAATGTTTCACAGCGATTCATACCTGAACCTCACCTTTATTTGCCAAGGAAGAGTACATGATCAGTGAATATATTCAACGTACAGGCTACAATGTGGGTATCTCATGCGTGGTAATAACTACAGCACATGTATATACGACTTGCATCCTTGGCACAATAAAGTTATTATATTCTACTCTAGAGTAGAATATAATGCCATTCAGACTTGAAGTCAATTCAATAACTATGATAGCTGAGGTTCATAGATAGGTTCTGAACTAATATTCATACCAAACGTTTTAGGGTCCATACACAGATCGACTACACACTGTAGCTAGCTACACATCCATAGGCATACAGTTATTTTTTTATCCTCCATTACACAACAAGCAAGTAAATAGTTAGCTAGCTATGTTACTTCAGCTGCATTGCAAGGCAAGCTTACACAATTGTACAATCAATTTGCAGTAAATGCTTTAGCCAGCTAGATTCTTTACATCCACTTTTTCACAAGACGACAGCCTGGTTTGCTGGTTTTCTCAGGAGTCCCTAAAACATTAAACAACGCAAATTACAATTTCAGTCTCATGTCATAACACTAGCTAGCTAGCTGTCTAATGTTAGCTCGTCAGCTAACTTGCTAAAAATTCCCAAATTAACTTTATGACAAAGAAATATGCACAATTGTTTGTCTCTAAATTAACTAACATATTCCTCTCAATTGCAAGTTTTTTTGCTTGACTCGTTATGACTTTATAATTACTTAGGTTTGCTTCCACCGTAATGTTTGTGTCAGACATCTTTGCTGAAGAAAGTCAGCAGCAACGGGTGGCATAACATCAAATTCGTCATTGGAACCACTCGATATGATTGGTCAAATAAAAACCCAAATGCATAATAAGTGCTCTATCTCCCCCCTTCAGTGGTCTGGAGCAATGAAGCCGTGACGCTGGGTACCTCTAAGTCCCACGGCGTAAGCTCACAACTTTTTAAAGGAGGAACAACTGTATATAGGCCCCCCCATATCAGACCTATGCCCCTTCTGCCAATCTCATGCCCCCCGCCCCCTGCGGCATGGACCTCAACATGACAGCAGGACATATGCCCAGGCCGTAAGCAGAGCAACAGACACAACCCCCACTATTACACCCGCCCAAGCCCCATCCTGCAACAGGACCAACCCCCACTATTACACCTTCCCAAGCCCCATCCTGCAACCTAAGAGGTATGTATCAGATGCTCAACATGCTCTGCTCACACTTACTGTAATGGACCGAGGCCTAAATAACACAAAAACAACACTAGACACTATGGAACACATAGCTTTTACTATCTCATCCTGGAATATACAAGGTCTGAGGTCATCTGCATTTGTGTTAAAGAGCAGGAACCAAGACTTCATAAAATAAATTGTAAATATAGACATTGTCATCCAACAAGAAAAATGTTATAAAGGAGATGGACCCACTGGTTGACTGGTTGCCCTCTAGGTTACAGAGAGCTGGTAGTCCCATCCACCAAACTACCAGGTGTGTGGTATAGAGGAGATAGACCCACTGGTTGCCCTCTAGGTTACAGAGAGCTGGTAGTCCCATCCACCAAACAACAGGTGTGAAACAGGGAAGAGACTCAGGGGGTATGCTAATTTGGTATAGAGCAGACCTAACCCTCTCTATTAATAACTTCTTTGGGATAGGGGGCGGTATTTTGACGTCCGGATGAAAAGCATGCCCAAAGTAAACTGCCTGCTACTCAAGCCGAGAAGCAAGGATATGCATATAATTGGTAGATTCGGATAGAAAACACTAAAGTTTCTAAAACTGTTAACCTCTCTAGGGTAGGTGGCACCAAATCGTCCCACCTACGTAACAGCCAGTGTAATCCCGTGGCGCGTTATTCAAAAACCTCAAAAATGCAAAAACTTCAATTTTTCAAACATATGACTATTTTACACCATTTTAAAGACAAGACTCTCGTTAATCTAACCACACTGTCGATATGTCCGATTTTAAAATAGCTTTTCGGTAAAAGCACATTTTGCAATATTCTCAGTAGATAGCCCGGCATCACAGGGCTAGCTATTTAGACACCCAGCAAGTTTAGCACTCTCCAAAGTCAGATTTACTATAAGAAAAATGTTATTACCTTTGCTGTCTTCGTCAGAATGCACTCCCAGGACTTCTACTTCAATAACAAATGTTGGTTTGGTTCAAAATAATCCATAGTTATATCCAAACAGCGGCGTTTTGTTCGTGCGTTCAAGACACTATCCGAAAGGGTAAATAAGGGTGACGAGCATGGCGCAATTCGTGACAAAACATTTCTAAATATTCCATTACCGTACTTCGAAGCATGTCAACCGCTGTTTAAAATCAATTTTTATGTCATTTTTCTCATAAAAAAGCGATAATATTCCGACCGGGAATCTGCGTTTAGGTAAACAGACGAAAGAAAATAAAGCATTCGGTCGACTCGGGCACGCGCCTAAGCCCATAGTACTCTGATCGGCCACTTGCCAAAAGCGAAAATGTGTTTCAGCCAGAGGCTGCCTCGATATCGTTCAGCTTTTTCCCGGGCTCTGAGAGCCTATGGGAGCCGTAGGAAGTGTCACGTTACAGCAAAGATCCTCAGTCTTCAATAAAAAGAGCCAAGATGAAACACAACTGGTCAGACAGGCCACTTCCTGCATGGAATCTTCTCAGGTTTTGGCCTGCCATTTGAGTTCTGTTATACTCACAGACACCATTCAAACAGTTTTAGAAACTTTAGGGTGTTTTCTATCCAAAGGCAATAGTTATTTGCATATTGTAGTTACTGCGCAGGAGTAGTAACCAGATTAAATTGGGTACGTTTTTTATCCGGCCGTGTCAATACTGCCCCCTAGCCCTAACAGGTTAAAATAATGTCTGTGAGTATAACAGAACTGAAATGGCAGGCAAAACCCCGAGGACAAACCATCCCCTCAAAAATAATAATAATCCTACCACTGATTTCAATGGCTGGCACTTTTATAATATGGCGAAATCGTGCCCGATTGCAATTCCTAGGGCTTCCACTAGATGTCAACAGTCTTTAGAAAGAGTTTCAGGCTGGTTTTTGGAAAAATGAGACAGAAATTGTAGTTTTTCCAAGTGGCTCCCATTTTGGCTGTAGTGTTTCGAAGCGAGTGAATGAGAACGAGTTCTTTGGTATTTTTCTCCGGTAAAGACTATACCGATTCTCCGTCTTAAATTTTATCGTTTATTTGCGTATTAGGGTACCTAAGGTTTGATTATAAACGTTGATTGACTTGTTTGGATAAGTTTATTGGTAACGTTTGGGATTCATTTTGTATGCATTTGTAAGGAGGGAAACCGAGTGGATAATTGACTGAAGCGCGCCAGCTAAACTGAGTTTTTATGGATATAAAGAAGGACTTTATCGAACAAAAGGACCATTTGTAATGTAACTGGGACCTTTTAGAGTGCCAACAGAAGAAGATCTTCAAAGGTAAGGCATATATTATATCACTATTTCTGACTTTCGTGTCGCAACTCCCTGGTTGAAAATGATTTGTTATGCATTTGTGTGCTGGGCGCTGTCCTCAGATAATCGCATGTTTTGCTTCGTCGTAAAGTCTTTTTGAAATCTGACTTGGCGGCTGCATTAACAACAAGTTAAGCTTTATTTCTCATGTATTGCACTTGTGATTTCATGAAAGTTTAATATTTATAGTAATTTAATTTGAATTTGGCGCTCTGCCATTTCACCGGATGTTGGCAAGGTGTCCCGCTAGCGGCACGCCTATCCCAAACAGGTTTTAAATGAGTCAAAACAGGAACATTTTACATCTGGATGGAAATTAATAAGGAAATTATCTTGACAGTGAAATGTCCTCGTGTGCTACCTAAAAACCCCCAATACATTTTACATTTTAGTCATTTAGCAGACGCTCTTATCCAGAGCGACTTACAGTAGTGAATGCATACATTTCATAATTTTTTTTTTCTTCCCCGTACTGGTCCCCTGTGGGAATCGAACCCACAACCCTGGCGTTGCAAACATGTTGCAAACACCATGCCCTACCAATTGAGCCACACCCTCCCCCTTGAAGAGATAGAATCCCCATACTTTAATGAAGACCGCTTCTCCATCCTAGAGGGGAAGATCAACAGTTTCCAGGCCCAGGGACATGTACTAGTCTGTGGTGACCTAAATGCCAGAACTGGACAAGAACCTGACACCCTCAGCACACAGGGGGACAAACACCAATCTGGAGGTGACAGCATTCCCTCCCCCATATGATCCCCTAGACACAACCACGACAACATAACCAACAAAAATGGGTCACAACTCCTGCAGCTATGTCGGATGATGGGTATGTACATAGTCAATGGGAGGCTTCAAGGGGACTGCTATGGTAGGTACACTTATAGCTCATCTCTTGGCAGTAGTACTGTAGACTACTTTATCACTGACCTCTTAGAGTGTTCACAGTCAGTCCACTGACATCCCTATCAGATCACAGCAATATCAGACTCTACTTGAACAGAGCTATGCTCAATCATTAGGCCTCAAAGCCAAAGGAAGTGAATAATATTAAGAAATGCTATAGATGGAAGGAAAATAGTGTGGAAATCGACCAGAAAACAATTAGGCAACAACAAATTCCATCCCTTCTAGACAATTTCCTGGACAAAAGGTTTCACTGTAACAGTGAAGGTGTAAACTTCACTAGATAGAAAAGTAGAAAACCTAAACAATATATTTGACCTCTCAGCTTCCCTGTCAAATCAAAAAAATGTCATGCAGACAACCTAAGAAAATTAACCACAATGACAAATGGTTTGATGAAGAATGCAAAAACCTAAGAAATAAATTGAGAGACCTGTCCAAACAGAAACATAGAGACCCAGAAAACCTGAGCCTACGCCTTCACTATAGTGAATCACTAAAACAATATAGAAATACACAATGGAAAAAGAAGGAACTGCACGTCAGAAATCAGCTCAATGTAATTGAAGAATCCATAGACTCTAACCCCTTCTGGGAAAATTGGAAAACAAACAACAAAACGAGGAGTTATCTATACAAATGGAGACATTTTTGGCTGTATAACAAAGATCAAACAGCAAAAACATATATTTGATCAAATACAAATCTTAGAATTTATTTTGTAATTTTTTATATCACCTTTATTTAACCAGGTAGGCTAGTTGAGAACAAGTTCTCATTTACAACTGCGACCTGGCCAAGATAAAGCAAAGCAGTGCGCCACAAACAACAACACAGGGTTACACATGGAATAAACAAGCATAACACAATAGGAAAAAAGAAAGTCTATATACAGTGTGTGCAAATGGCGTGAGGAGGTGGGCAATAAATAGGCCATAGTAGCGAAATAATTACAATTTAGCAGATTAACACTGGAGTGATAAATGAGCAGATGATGATGTGCAAGTAGAGATACTGGTGTGCAAAAGAGCAGATTTTTGCAATTCGTTCCAGTCACTGGCAGCAGAGAACTGGAAGGAAAGGCGGCCAAAGTAGGTGTTGGCTTTGGGGATGACCAGTGAGATATACCTGCTGGAGCGCGTGCTACGGGTGGGTGTTGTTATCGTGACCAGTGAGCTGAGATAAGGCAGAGCTTTGCCTAGCATAGACTTATAGATGACCTGGAGCCAGTGGGTCTGGCGACGAATATGTAGCGAGGGCCAGCCGACTAGAGCATACAGATCGCAGTGGTGGGTGGTATAAGCGACTTTGGTAACAAAACGGATGGCACTGTGATAGACTGCATCCAGTTTGCTGAGTAGAGTATTGGAAGCTATTTCGTAGATGACATCGTTGAAGTCGAGGATCGGTAGGATAGTCAGTTTTACTAGGGTAAGTTTGGCGGCGTGAGTGAAGTAGCCTTTGTTGCGAAATAGAAAGCCGATTCTAGATTTTATTTTGGATTGGAGATGTTATGAGTCTGGAAGGAGAGTTTACAGTCTAGCCACACACCTAGGTATTTGTAGTTTTCCATATATTCTAGGTCAGAACCGTCCAGGGTAGTGATGCTAGTCACTGGTTTTACTAGTGTTTAAGAGCAGTTGGAGGCCACGGAAGTAGTGTTGTATGGCATTGAAGCTCGTTTGGAGGTTAGTTAACACAGCATCCAAAGAAGGGCCAGATGTATACAGAATGGTGTCGTCTGCATAGAGGTGGATCAGGGAATCACCCGCAGCAAGAGCGACATCATTAATGTATACAGAGAAAAGAGTAGGCCCGAGAATTGAACCCTGTGGTACTCCCATAGAGACTGCCAGAGGTCCGGACAACAGGCCCTCCGATTTGACACACTGAACTCTGTCTGCGAAGTAGTTGGTGAACAAGGCGAGGCAGTCATTTGAGAAACCAAGGCTATTGAGTCTGCCGATAAGAATACAGTGATTGACAGAGTCAAAAACCTTGGCCAGGTCGATGAAGACGGCTGCTCAGTACTGTCTTTTATCGATGGCGGTTATGATATTGTTTAGTACCGTGCACGTGGCTGAGGTGCACCCGTGACCAGCTTGGAAACCGGATTGCACAGCGGAGAAGGTACGGTGGGATTCGAAATGGTCAGTGATCTGTTTATTAACTTTGCATTCGAAGACTTTTGAGAGGCAGGGCAGGATGGATATAGGTCTATAACTGTTTGGGTCTAGAGTGTCACCCCCTTTGAAGAGGGGGATGACCGCGGCAGCTTTCCAATCTTTAGTGATCTCGGACGATACGAAAGAGAGGTTGAACAGACTGGTAATAGGGGTTGCAACAATGGTGGCGGATAGTTTAAGAAATAGAGGGTCCAGATTGTCTAGCCCGGCTGACTTATACGGGTCCAGGTTTTGCAGCTCTTTCAGAACATCTGCAATCTGGATTTGGGTGAAGGAGAAGCTGGGGAGGCTTGGGCAAGTAGCTGCGGGGGGGACGGAGCTGTTGGCCGGGGTTGGGGTAGCCAGGAGGAAAGCATGGCCAGCCGTAGAGAAATGCTTATTGAAATTTTCGATTATCATAGATTTATCGGTGGTGACCGTGTTACCTAGCCTCAGACC
The DNA here is from genome assembly GCF_965601325.2 of Salmo salar. Taxonomy (NCBI): domain Eukaryota; kingdom Metazoa; phylum Chordata; class Actinopteri; order Salmoniformes; family Salmonidae; genus Salmo; species Salmo salar. The sequence goes on along the minus strand of NC_138306.1, from coordinate 93,164,993 downwards.
AGTGGGCCGCTGGAAGGAGGTGCTCTTGTTCTCCATGGACTTTACAGTGTCCCAAAACTTTTTGGAGTTAGAGCTACAGGATGCAAATTTCTGTTTGAAAAAGCTTTCCTGACTGACTGCGTATATTGGTTCCTGACTTCCCTGAACAGTTGCATATCGCGGGGACTATTCGATACTATTGCAGTCCACCACAGGATGTTTTTGTGCTGGTCAAGGGCAGTCAGGTCTGGAGTGAACCAAGGGCTACATCTGTTCTTAGTTCTACATTTTTTGAAAGGGGCATGCTTATTTAAAGAACAACCAGGCATCCTCGACTGACGGGATGAGGTCAATATCCATCCAGGTTACCCGGGCCAGGTCGATTAGAAAGATGAAGTGTTTTAGGGAGCGTTTGACAGTGATGAGGGGTGGTCGTTTGACCGTGGACCCATAGCGGATGCAGGCAATGAGGCAGTGATCGCTGAGATCCTGATTGAAAACAGCAGAGGTGTATTTGGAGGGCAAGTTGGTCAGGATAATATCTATGAGGGTGCCCATGTTTACGGATTTAGGGTTGTACCTGGTGGGTTCCTTGATGATTTGGGTGAGATTGAGGGCATCTAGCTTAGCTTGTAGGACTGGTCTATTACAGGTGGCAACCGTGAGAGACTTATTTCTGGAGAGATTCATTTTTAAAATTAGAAGGTCGAACTGTTTGGGCATAGACCTGGAAAGTATGACAGAACTTTGCAAGCTATCTCTGCAGTATATTGCAACTTCTCCCCCTTTGGCAGTTCTATCTTGACGGAAATGTTGTAGTTGGGTATGGAATCTCCAAATTTTTGGTGGCATTCCTAAACCAGGATTCAGACACGGCAAGGACATCAGGGTTGGTGGAGTGTGCTAAAGCAGTGCGTAAAACAAACTTAGGGAGGAGGCTTCTGATGTTAACATGCATGAAAACCAAGGCTTTTACAGTTACAGAAGTCAACAAATGAGAGTGCCTGGGGACACGCAGGGCCTGGGTTAACCTCCACATCACCAGAGGAACAGAGGAGGAGTAGGATGAGGGTACGGCTAAAGGCTATCAAAACTGGTCGTCTAGTGCGTTGGGGATGAGAATAAAAGGAGCAGATTTCTGGGCGTGGTAGGATAGATTCAGGGCATAATGTGCAGACAGGGGTATGGTGGTGTGCGGGTACAGTGGAGGTAAGCCCAGGCACTGAGTGATGATAAGAGAGGTTGCATCTCTTGACGTGCTGGTTATACTGGGTGAGGTCACACCACATGTGTGGGAGGTGGGACAAAGGAGGTATCTGAGGCATGTTGAGTGGGACTAGGGGCTCCACAGTAAACTAAAACAATGATAACTATCCTAAACAACAGTATACAAGGCATATTGACATTAGAGAGAGTCATAAAGCGAGGCATAAAGCAATCACAGGTGTTGATTGGGAGAGCTAGCTAAGACAACAACGGGTAAGACAACAACAGTTAATCAGCTAAGACAACAACAACAGGTAAAATGGTGATGAATGGGCAGAGAGGGTCAGTTAACTACACACAGGGCCTGAGTTCGAGGCTGGGGCCGACAGATAAACAAAAACAAAAAAATAATAAATAAATAATAATAATAATAATAAAATAAAATAAACTAAATGGAGTACCATGAGAAATGAACAGTCCAGCAGGCATCAGCTATGTAGCCAAGTGATCATATGGAATTTATAGAATCAACTATTAAAGACTACCAGAACCCACTGGATTATCCAATTATATTGAATGAACTACAGGACAAAATACAAACCCTCCAACCCAAAAGGGCATGTGGGTTGATGGTATCCACAATGAAATGATAAAATATACAGACCACAAATTCCAATTGGCTATACTTTAAACTCTTTAACATCATCCTCAGTTCTGGCAAATTCTCCAATATTTGGAAGCAAGGACTGATCACCCTAATCCACAACAGTGGAGGCAAATTTGACCCCAATAACTACCGTGGGATATGCGTCAACAGCAACCTTTGGAAAATCCTCTGCATATATCATTAACAGCAGACTCGTACATTTCCTCAGTGAAAACAGTGTACTGAGCAAATATCAAATTGGCTTTTTACCAAATTACCTTACGACAGACCACGTATTCACCCTGCACACCCTAATTAACAAACAAACAAACCAAAACAAAGGCAAAGTTTTCTCATGCTTTGATGATTTCAAAAAAGCTTTTGACTCAATTTGGCAGGAGGGCCTACTATACAAATTGATGGAAAGTGGTGTTGGGGGAAAAATAAATGACATTATAAATTCCATGTACACAAACAACAAGTATGCGGTTAAAATTAGCAAAAGAATACACATTTCTTTCCACGGGGCCGTGGGGTGAGACAGAGATGCAAATATCCTCTGTGTGCAACGTAAAACACCAAATAATGCATGCAGAGCAAAATTAGGCCGATACCAACTAATTATCAAAATCCAGAAAAGAGACGTTAAATTCTACAACCACCTAAAAGGAAGCGATTCCCAAACCTTCCATAACAAAGCCATCACCTACAGAGAGATGAACCTGGAGAAGAGTCCCCTCAGCATGCTGGTCCTGGGGCTCTGTTCACAAACACAAACAGACCCCACAGAGCCCCAGGACAGCAACACAATTAGACCCAACAAAAAGATAATTACTTGACACATTAGAAAGAAGTTACCAAAAAAACAGAGCACACTAGTATGCTATTTGGCCCTGAACAGAGAGAACTCAGTGGCAGAATACCTGACCACTGTGACTGACCCAAACTTAAGGAAAGCTTTGACTATGTACAGACTCAGTGAGCATAGCCTTGCTATTGAGAAAGGCCGCCGTAGGCAGACCTGGCTCTCAAGAGAAGACAGGCTATGTGCACACTGCCCACAAAATGAGGTGGAAACTGAGCTGCACTTCCTAACCTCCTGCCAAATGTATAACCATATTAGAGACACATATTTCCCTCAGATTACACAGACCCACAAAGACTTGAAAACAAATCACATTTTTTGTGTGCCATCACAGCAGCAATATTTGTGACCTGTTGCCAGAAGAAAAGGTCAACCAGTGAAGAACAAACACCATCGTAAATACAACCTATATTTATGTTTATTTATTTTCCCTTTTGTACTTAAACTATTTGCACATCATTACAACACTATATATAGACATAATATGACATTTTCAAAGGTCTTTATTCTTTTGGAACTTTTTTGAGTGTAATGTTTCATGTTAATTTTTATTGTTTATTTCACTTTTGTTTATTATCTACTTCACTTGCTTTGAAAATGTAAACATGTGTTTCCCATGCCAATAAAGCCCCTTAATTAAATTGAATTGAGAGAGAGAGGGGGGGAGAGAGAGAGCGAGGGAGAGAGAGAGCAAAAGAGAGAGAGAAACCTGCCTTCTGAGTTCTCCCTGGAGAGAAGAGAGATGTTATGCTGCTATAGCCCTTTGCTTTAGCTACTGTCATGGAGTTCACTAAATATTTTTCATTAAAGAAACTGATAAAAAAAAACACACAGCTGCTAAATCAAGGTGACTTACAAAGATGAGGACTAAGAGCAAGAGAGGGAGGACGGTGATGTAGTGTTTACAACTAAAGAAGAGAGGGAGGACGGTGATGTAGTGTTTACAACTAAAGAAGAGAGGGAGGACGGTGATGTAGTGTTTACAACTAAAGAAGAGAGGGAGGACGGTGATGTAGTGTTTACAACTAAAGAAGAGAGGGAGGACGGTGATGTAGTGTTTACAACTAAAGAAGAGAGGGAGGACGGTGATGTAGTGTTTACAACTAAAGAAGAGAGGGAGGACGGTGATGTAGTGTTTACAACTAAAGAAGAGAGGGAGGACGGTGATGTAGTGTTTACAACTAAAGAAGAGAGGGAGGACGGTGATGTAGTGTTTACAACTAAAGAAGAGAGGGAGGACGGTGATGTAGTGTTTACAACTAAAGAAGAGAGGGAGGACGGTGATGTAGTGTTTACAACTAAAGAAGAGAGGGAGGACGGTGATGTAGTGTTTACAACTAAAGAAGAGAGGGAGGACGGTGATGTAGTGTTTACAACTAAAGAAGAGAGGGAGGACGGTGATGTAGTGTTTACAACTAAAGAAGAGAGGGAGGACGGTGATGTAGTGTTTACAACTAAAGAAGAGAGGGAGGACGGTGATGTAGTGTTTACAACTAAAGAATCGTTGTTGAATCTGAAAAGACATGTGTCCCGAAAGCATAATGGTGTACTTACTAGATGCACGAGCGAACAGAAAGGAAGACGTAAGAAGATAACGAAGTGTGTCATTGTAGCAAAGTATTTATAAACTAAAAATCAGATCTCTTAAACGTTCGGTTCATTTTTTTTTGTTCTATTATCTATACAATATGCCATAAATGATTTTGGCCCAATAGGCCTGGCATATTCCCACGTTCAAGAAGCTTTCCGTTTTGATTGGGTTATTTTTGCCTAAAAAAACATTACGCCAACCTATAGGAAAAATAAAACAAACCACTCTGCATCTCTGCCCGGTAACACCTAAAGGGTGTTCAGCTTCCCCAGTGGCTCTGTGAGTAGAGGATATTCTTCTCTGACGGCCTGTTCTTCAGGCACCATCACATGAGCCTGAAACACAGACTGGCCAAACTCATGTTTTCCAAAAAATTCATTCAGAGGCACTAATAAGTCATTTTTCATTTAATTTTGTATTTAAATTCTAAGTAAGTCAAAGTCTACAGTATATATGTATAATTTAGAGACTATATTGTTTGAATACATTAAATGTTTGTTTAAATGCTGAGCGCTTTATGTCCCCTACCAGTCTATTGTGTCTCACACCCAAATGCTTCACAATGTATTTCTTTTGTAGGCTATAGTCCTGAAATAATAGAACCTTAAATAATTCATTTACGTTCCTTCTTAGTCTCCCTGTCTGTCTCCTGACCTATTTAGAGTGTTTATATGCTGTTGTCACGGTCGTCATATGAATGAGACCAAGGCGCAGCGTGCGTATCGTTCCAGATCTTTATTTATCTGTGAAACTATGCAATACATACAATAAACTATTAAAAAAAACGTCACGAAGAGGTACAACATGCACTAACTCAAAATAATCTCCCACAAACACTAGTGGGAAAAACAACAACTTTAAATGTGATCCCCAATTAGAGACAACGATGACCAGCTGCCTCTAATTGGGAATCATACAAAAACCCCAACCTAGAAAAAATAACCTAGAACTGTCACGGTTGTCGTCGGGAATGGAGGACCAAAACGCAGCAGGAATGTGGATCCTCATCTTGATATTTATTTTAAATAAAGAGAACACCAAAACAATAAAACGAAGAAAGCACGAACAACAAAACAGTCTTGTCATGCTCACACAGGCAAAACAAGAAACAATCTCCCACAACATCAAACCAAACAATTACCCATATATAGGACTCTCAATCAGAGGCAACGAGAAAGCACCTGCCTCCAATTGAGAGTCCAACCCCCCATCAACCTAAACATAGAAATACAACAAACCAGAAAGAACATAGAAATACAAAACATAGAACATAGACCAAAACCTGGAAATAATAAATCAAACACCCTACTACATACACCACCACCCCGAACCACATAAAACAAATACCCTCTGCCACGTCCTGACCAAACTACAACAACAAATAACCCTTAATTCTGGTCAGGACGTGACAAGAACACAACATAGAAAATTTAAACTAGACAAAAAAAAAGAAAAAAAAAGAACCTAGAACACAACATAGAAAATTTAAACTAGACAAAAACCAACATAGAAAAAAGAAACTAGAACCAAACGTAGAAATAAATAAACTAGACAAAACCCCCCAGTCACGCCCTGACCTACTCTACCATAGAAAAATACGAGCTCTCTATGGTCAGGACGTGACAGCTGTTTTAATATGACATGGAGCCTATTTGATATGACATGTACTTCTTACATTCATCTTTTCATATTTATTCAAATACTTTTCATTTAAAAATCATATGGTTTGATTTCAATACTTCCCCCCCCACAAAAAAACAACTAATGGTAGGTCCAGGAAATCACAACAATAGATGTGTGTTTGAAAATGGTTCATTTTAATGAAAGGAGCTAATTTGTAGCGGTAGTTTATTTCTTCCTGTGAGGGGCCCAGAGCGGTTGGAACAGGAAGTGGAGGCTGGAGAGGTGATGGATTCTATAACCGCTCGACTCCCCTCAAATCCTCTGTTCTGAACCCAGTCGGACAAGGTTATGCTACGCTAGTGCTGCTCCACATAAACACACAAACACACGGACAATGCTACGCTAGTGCTGCTCCACATAAACACACAAACAAACACACGGACAATGCTACGCTACGGCTGCTCCACATAAACAAACAAACAAACACACGGACAATGCTACGCTACGGCTGCTCCACATAAACAAACAAACAAACACACGGACAATGCTACGCTAGTGCTGCTCCACATAAACACACAAACAAACACACGGACAATGCTACGCTAGTGCTGCTCCACATAAACACACAAACACACGGACAATGCTACGCTACGGCTGCTCCACATAAATAAACAAACAAACACACGGACAATGCTACGCTACGGCTGCTCCACATAAATAAACAAACAAACACACGGACAATGCTACGCTACGGCTGCTCCACATATTGTGAACTTCTCTGAGGTGAAAGACAGTCAGAGACAGAGAGAGAGAGAGAGAGAGAGAGAGAGAGAGAGAGAGAGAGAGAGAGAGAGAGAGAGACAACGGACAAAAAGACACAGACACACCATGGGGACTGTGTGTGTGCGTGTGTGTGTGTGTGTGTGTGTGTGTGTGTGTGTGTGTGTGTGTGTGTGTGTGTGCGCATGCCTGTGTCTGTGTGCGCGTGTACGTGTGTGTGTGCGTGTGTGTGTGTGTGTGTGTGTGTGTGTGTGTGTGTGTGTGTGCGCACGGAGAACACTCAAAAATCTATCAGGCAATTATCTGGATCTCCTCTGTCATGTCCAGAATCATTCTACCATTCTAACTCTGACCACCATGTTCTGTCCTGGGAGAGGAGGAATATTCTGTTGAACTTGAACTTTCTTTGATTTGAAAACATCATTCTGCCTTGTCTGTCTGTCCTTTGTGGCTAACAGAGCAGTGGAGGGTGAAGGAATAATAGAGAGAGAGAGAGAGAGAGAGAGAGAGAGAGACAGAGAGAGACATAGAGAGAGACAGACAGACAGAGAGAGACATAGAGAGACATAGAGAGAGACAGAGAGAGACAGACAGACAGAGAGAGACAGACAGAGAGACAGAGAGACCGAGAGACTGAGAGAGAGAGACAGAGAGAGACAGAGAGTGAGAGAGAGAGAGAGAGAGACACAGAGAGAGAGAGAGAGAGAGAGAGAGAGAGACGGCGATTAAAAGTTTCTCTCTGTTTTAGAAACTGTAAAAGTCTTAGCAGAATGATGTGTTTACTAGTTTGTTTGAACAGAGGGAAAGCTCTCTGCTAGATCCCCTCCAACAAACACCAAGTAGATACCTTCTGACTCCGGAGAGTCCTTCCCTAATTTACTTCATTTGTAAACAAATAACCAACAGCCTAGTGAATACATTATTACAACAGAAAAGGATTAAAAAGCAAAAAGGTGGTTTTGTGTTTAACTTAAAGGTCTACACAGAGACCTTCATACTGTGACGTTGGGCTCTACACAGAGAGACCTTTATACTGTGACGTTGGGCTCTAAACAGAGAGACCTTCATACTGTGACGTTGGGCTCTACACAGAGACCGTTATACTGTGACGTTGGGCTCTACACAGAGAGACCTTCATACTGTGACGTTGGGCTCTAAACAGAGAACTTCATACTGTGACGTTGGGCTCGACACAGAGAGACCTTCATACTGTGACGTTGGGCTCTAAACAGAGAACTTCATACTGTGACGTTGGGCTCGACACAGAGAGACCTTCATACTGTGACGTTGGGCTCTAAACAGAGACCGTTATACTGTGACGTTGGGCTCTAAACAGAGAACTTCATACTGTGACGTTGGGCTCGACACAGAGAGACCTTTATACTGTGACGTTGGGCTCTACACAGAGAGACCTTCATACTGTGACGTTGGGCTCTACACAGAGAGACCTTTATACTGTGACGTTGGGCTCTACACAGAGATCGTTATACTGTGACATTGGGCTCTACACAGAGACCGTTATACTGTGACGTTGGGCTCTACACAGAGATCGTTATACTGTGACGTTGGGCTCTTAACAGAGATCGTTATACTGTGACATTGGGCTCTAAACAGAGACTTTCATCAGACAGAGAGATCAAAGGGTAGAGTAAATACTCAGAACAGAATGTTTTGGTCCATTCACTCATCACGTAGAATGAATCACTGCTCATCGAATCCCTGTAGAATTAATCACTGTTTTTAGAATCCTAGTAGAATTAATAAATTCTTATAGAATCCCAGTAGAATGAATAACTGCTTATAGAATCCCAGTAGAATGAATCACTGTTTCTAGAATCCCAGTAGAATGAATCACTGTTTCTAGAATCCTAGTAGAATGAATCACTGTTTCTAGAATCCCAGTAGAATGAATCACTTCTTATAGAATCCCAGTAGAATGAATCACTGTTTATAGAATCCCAGTAGAATGAATCACTTCTTATAGAATTTCTGTATATTGAATCACTTCTTGTAGAATCCCAGTAGAATGAATCACTGCTCATAGAAACCAAGTAGAATGAATCACTGTTTCTAGAATCCTAGTAGAATGATCAATTATTATAGATTCCTAGTAGAATAAATCACTGCTTGTAGAATCCCAGTGGAATGAATCACTTCTTTTTGAATCCCAGTAGAATGAATCTCTTCTTACTGAATCCCAGTAGAATGAATCACTGCTTGTGGAATCCCAGTATAATGAATCACTGCTTATAGAATCCCAGTATAATGAATCACTGCTTGTAGAATCCCAGTATAATGAATCACTCCTTATATAATCCCAGTATAATGAATCACTCCTTAAAGAATCCCAATATAATGAATCATTGCTTCTCTGCCCAAATCGACTAGCGTTGTCATCCTACTGCTACACAAAGAAACGCAAACCCACTCTGTACACAGCAGTGTTTCTTTAGTAAGAGGCCTCTAAGGAATGAGCCCTTGGGTGAGGAACATGCTGTGTTAACTGATCTGTCTCCTAATGAGAGAGAGGGAACCCAAAAATATGCTTCTACCTCGTTCAGATTCACACACACACTTCCTCATTCATATTCTCTCACATACACATACACACACACACACACACACACACACACCAAACACACACACACACACACCAAACACACTTCCTCATTCAAAGAACGGAGAGGAGGAAGAGGAGGCTCCTGCGTCATTAAACACCCGGGCCTCGCTGTATTGATCACCTCAAGTACACCACACACACTGTACTTCAATTTAGAGAGAGAGAGAGAGAGAGAGAGAGAGAGAGAGAGAGAGAGAGAGAGAGAGAGAGAGAGAATGAATAGAGAGAGAGATAATGAATAAAGAGAGAGAGAGAGAGAAAATGAATAAAGAGAGAGAGAGAGATAATGAATAAAGAGAGAGAGAGAGATAATGAATAAAGAAAGAGATAGAGAGAGAGAGATAATGAATAAAGAAAGAGAGAGAGAGAGATAATGAATAAAGAAAGAGAGAGCGAGATAATGAATAAAGAAAGAGAGAGAGAGATAATGAATAAAGAAAGAGAAAGAGAGAGAGAGAGATAATGAATAAAGAAAGAGAGAGAGAATGAATAAAGAGAGAGAGAGATAATGAATAGAGAGAGAGATAATGAATTTAGAGATAGAAAGAGAGATAATGAATAAAGAAAGAGAGAGATAGAGAGAGAGATATAATGAATAAAGAAAGAGAAAGAGAGAGAGAGAGATAATGAATAAAGAAAGAGAGAGATCATGAATAAAGAAAGAGAGAGAGAGGGAGAGAGAGAGAGCAAATGAAGAACAGGTATGTACGTAGCCATGCGCTGTTGGACTCCCTCAGCTTCACCCTCTCTATGATAGCGTTCTGGGGAAGAGGCTCGTAAAGGGGGGTAATTAATATTCAACAGGCCTTGGCTGGATGGGATGGTAGATCAGATGGATAACCTCTGCCCTTCAGTCCCTGCTCCGGTGAACACTGGTTTGTAGTTAGCACACAAACGACACAGGCAGCGTAACTGAACTATAGGAACCTTGGCTGCAGTCTGACGAATGGTTATATACACAAAGATCAAATCAAATCATATTTATTTATATAGCTCTTCTTACATCAGCTGATATATCAAAGTGCTGTACAGAAACCCAGCCTAAAACCCCAAACAGCAAGCAATGCAGGTGTAGGAGCACGGTGGCTAGGAAAAACTCCCTAGAAAGGCCAAGGCCAAAGCACAGCCCCCACACCACTAGAGGGATATCTTCAACCACCAACTTACCATCCTGAGACAAGGCCGAGTATAGCCCACAAAGATCTCTGCCACGGCACAACCCAAGGGGGGGGGCGCCAACCCAGACAGGAAAACCACGTCAGTGACTCAACCCACTCAAGTGATGCACCCCTCCTAGGGACGGCATGGAAGAGCACCAGTAAGCCAGTGAATCAGCCCCTGTAATAGGGTTAGAGGCAGAGAATCCCAGTGGAGAGAGAGGAACCGGCCTGGCAGAGACAGCAAGGGTGGTTGGTTGCTCCAGAGCCTTTCCGTTCACCTTCTCTTTCCTGGGCCAGACTACACTTAATCATATGACCTACTGAAGAGATGAGTCTTCAGTAAAGACTTAAAAGTTGAGACGGAGTCTGTGTCTCTCACATGGGTAGGCAGACCATTCCATAAAATGGAGCTCTATAGGAGAAAGCCCTGCCTCCAGCTGTTTGCTTAGAAATTCTAGAGACAATTAGGAGGCCTGCGTCTTGTGACCGTAGCGTACGTGTAGGTATGTACGGCAGGACCAAATCGGAAAGATAGGTAGGAGCAAGCCCATGTAATGCTTTGTAGGTTAGCAGTAAATCCTTGAAATCAGCCCTTGCCTTAACAGGAAGCCAGTGTAGAGAGGCTAGCACTGGAGTAATATAATCACATTATTTGGTTCTAGTCAGGATTCTAGCAGCCGTGTTTAGCACTAACTGAAGTTTATTTAGTGCTTTATCTGGGTAGCCGGAAAGTAGAGCATTGCAGTAGTCTAACCTAGAAGTAACAAAAGCATGGATTAATTTTCGTGCATAATTTTTGGACAGAAAGTTTCAGATTTTTTGCAACGTTACGTAGATGGAAAAAAGCTGTCCTTGAAACAGTCGTGATATGTTCATCAAAAGAGAGATCAGGGTCCAGAGTAACGCCGAGGTCCTTCACAGTTTTATTTGAGACGACTGTACAACCATCGAGATTAATTGTCAGATTCAACAGAAGATCTCTTTGTTTCTTGGGACCTAAACAAGCATCTCTGTTTTGTCCGAGTTTAAAAGTAGAAAGTAGAAAGATGAGGAGGGAGTTACAGTCAAACACACACACGTGAATACACACACTCACACACGTGTGAACACACACACACACACGTGAATACACACACACACACTTGTGAACACACACACACACATGAATACACACACACACACGTGAATAGACACACACTCACATGTGAATACACACACACTATTACCAGACAGACTTAAAATTTCTTTGGGATAGGGGGCGGTATTTTGACGTCTGGATGAAAAGCGTGCCCAAAGTAAACTGCCTGCTACTCAGGCCCAGAAGCAAGGATATGCATATAATTGGTAGATTTGGATAGAAAACACTCTAAAGTTTCTAATACTGTTAAAATAATGTCTGTGAGTATAACAGAACTGAAATGGCAGGCAAAACCCAGAGGACAAACCATTACAAAAAGAAAATTCAGCATACCACTGATTTCAATGGATGGCACTTTTATAATAGGGCGAAATCGTCCCCGATTGCAGTTCCTAGGTTTTCCACTAGATGTCAACAGTCTTTAGAAAGAGTTTCAGGCTGGTTTTTGGAAAAATGAGACAGAAATTGTAGTTTTTCCAAGTGGCTCCCATTTTGGCTGTAGTGTTTCGAAGCGAGTGAATGAGAGCGAGTTCTTTGGTATTTTTCTCCGGTAAAGACTATACCGATTCTCCGTCTTAAATTTTATCGTTTATTTGCGTATTAGGGTACCTAAGGTTTGATTATAAACGTTGATTGACTTGTTTGGATAAGTTTATTGGTAACGTTTGGGATTCATTTTGTATGCATTTTGAAGGAGGGAAACCGAGTGGATAATTGACTGAAGTGCGCCAGCTAAACTGAGTTTTTATGGATATAAAGAAGGACTTTATCGAACAAAAGGACCATTTGTAATGTAACTGGGACCTTTTGGAATGCCAACAGAAGAAGATCTTCAAAGGTAAGGCATATATTATAACGCTATTTCTGACTTTCGTGTCGCAACTTCCTGGTTGTAAATGATTTGTTATGCATTTGTGTGCTTGGCGCTGTCCTCAAATAATGGCATGGTTTGCTTACACCGTAAAGCCTTTTTGAAATCTGACACAGAGGCTGGATTAACAACGAGTTAAGCTTTATTTTGATGTATTGAAGTTGTGATTTCATAAAAGTTAAATATTGATAGTAATTTAATGTGAATTTCACGCTCTGCAATTTCACCGGATGTTGGCCAGATGGGATGCTAGCGTCCCAATGATCCGCAAGAAGTTAAGCTGTTCACCACTAATCCACATCTCTGTGTTTATCTTGTTAAAATTAAATTCACCACAGGCTTATCGAGAATATCGACTACAGACAAAATCAAGGACAAAACCTCTCCTCCATCAGCCCCTATCTTCCTTCTCAAAAGAAGCACAGAACCTCTCCTCCATCAGCCCCTATCCTCTTTCTCAAAAGAAGGACAGAACCTCTCCTCCAACAGCCCCTATCCTCCTTCTCAAAAGAAGGACAGAACCTCTCCTCCAACAGCCCCTATCCTCCTTCTCAAAAGAAGACCTTCTCCTCCATCAGCCCATATCTTCCTTCTCAAAAGAAGGACAGAACCTCTCCTCCATCAGCCCCTATCCTCCTTCTCAAAAGAAGGACAGAACCTCTCCTCCAACAGCCCCTATCCTCCTTCTCAAAAGAAGACCTTCTCCTCCATCAGCCCCTATCTTCCTTCTCAAAAGAAGACCAGATCCTCTCCTCCAATAGCCCCTATCTTCCTTCTCAAATGAAGGTCAGGTCCTCTCCTCCAATAGCCCCTATCCTCCTTCTCAAATGAAGACCTGAGCCTCTCCTCCAATAGCCCCTATCTTCCTTCTCAAACGAAGATCAGGTCCTCTCCTCCAATAGCCCCTATCTTCCTTCTCAAACGAAGACCTGAACCTCTCCTCCAACAGCCCCTATCCTCCTACTCAAAAGAAGACCTGAGCCTCTCCTCCAACAGCCCCTATCCTCCTTCTCAAAAGAAGACTTCTTCTGAATATGCCCTCTAAGAGATGCACCATGAAAGACATTACGTCTCAATCAATACTTCTAAGTTGTTACGAGCCGCCAATCCTGAATGAATGTCAGAATGTCAGAGATGGAGAGATGGAAGGAACAGGGATGGACAGAAGGAGGGAGCAGGGATGGAGGGATGGAGGGAGCAGGGATGGAGAGATGGAGGGAACAGGGATGGAGAGATAGAGAGAAGGGGAAAAGACAGTTTTGTGATATTAATCAAGCTTAGAGGGCAGGCAGATAATTGGTTGCAAGGGTCTACACACGAGGAGGCTTACACACGGATGAGAAGACGCACACACATGCCAAACACAGACAAAACACACACACACACACACACACACAAATACACACACACATGGCAAACACAGACAAAACACTCACACACTCACACACAAATACACACACACATGGCAAACACAGACAAAACACACACACTCACACACAAATACACACACACATGGCAAACACAGACAAAACACACACACTCACACACAAATACACACACACATGCCAAACACAGACAAAACACACACAAACACACACACAAACACACACACACATGCCAAACACAGACAAAATACACATAGACATGCCAAACACCGATAGAACACACACACAAACACACACACACACAAATACACAAAGACTGGAGATTAACCAGGGAGACACATGAGGAGAGGACCCTGTCTTCAGACTGGAGATTAACCAGGGAGACACATGAGGAGAGGACCCTGTCTTCAGACTGGAGATTAACCAGGGAGACACATGAGGAGAGGACCCTGTCTTCAGACTGGAGATTAACCAGGGAGACACATGAGGAGAGGACCCTGTCTTCAGACTGGAGATTAACCAGGGAGACACATGAGGAGAGGACCCTGTCTTCAGACTGGAGATTAACCAGGGAGTCACATGAGGAGAGGACCCTGTCTTCAGACTGGAGATTAACCAGGGAGACACATGAGGAGAGGACCCTGTCTTCAGACTGGAGATTAACCAGGGAGACACATGAGGAGAGGACCCTGTCTTCAGACTGGAGATTAACCAGGGAGACACATGAGGAGAGGACCCTGTCTTCAGACTGGAGATTAACCAGGGAGACACATGAGGAGAGGACCCTGTCTTCAGACTGGAGATTAACCAGGGAGTCACATGAGGAGAGGACCCTGTCTTCAGACTGGAGATTAACCAGGGAGACACATGAGGAGAGGACCCTGTCTTCAGACTGGAGATTAACCAGGGAGACACATGAGGAGAGGACCCTGTCTTCAGACTGGAGATTAACCATGGAGACACATGAGGAGAGGACCCTGTCTTCAGACTGGAGATTAACCAGGGAGACACATGAGGAGTGGACCCTGTCTTCAGACTGGAGATTAACCAGGGAGACACATGAGGAGTGGACCCTGTCTTCAGACTGGAGATTAACCAGGGAGACACATGAGGAGAGGACCCTGTCTTCAGACTGGAGATTAACCAGGGAGAGGTGCAGAATGACGACAACACCCACTGTTAACAGATGGGATGCAACATGACTCTCCCTCCATCCTCTCTTCCTCTCTCTCTTCTCTATCCCCCCCTCCTCCACCTATCCCTCCATCCTCTCCTCCTCCTCTCTCTTCTCCATGCCCTTCTCCTCCACCTATCCCTCCACCCTCCCCTCCTCTCTCTCTTCTCTATCCCCCCTCCACCTTTTCCTCCACCCTCTCTCTCTTCTCCATGCCCTTCTCCTCCATCTATCCCGCCATCCTCTCCTCCTCCATGTTAATCATCAGAGGAGATTTAAAAGGTTTAAGTGGATTGAAAGTTTTGGGTTTGTTTTTTGTTTTCTCTTCCTGTTTTCACGGGGTCCTCAGCAGCGGTCGTCACTGAACGCAGTAGGTGACCCTGGCTGCGCCTGATCGATATTTAACAAAGGCGTTTTGGAAGGACCTTCTAATAACGTGACTAACGGTGACGTGCCGTAAAGATCGGGGCGGCTGGCCGCCCCCCACTTAACCTTGTTCCACTTAGCTCTCTCTGTCTAATACACATACACACAGGCACACTCAAACACCCACACCCACATTTAGGACAAATTTACCTCGCTCAGCAGGTTTACAGATAAAGGGGAAGGTCCTCACGCCCGCCGGATGGACCGACACGATACAACCCAGATTAGTGATTTAATTGGCTGACGCTGCGCCAAAATGCTTTGCGCTGTTGCCAAGGCGACTGACCAGGCTGACCTTGAGTGTGTGTGTGTGTGTGCTGCTGTGGTGAGGTGGTGCATAGTGGAAAAGGAGTTGTGCTGATACTCTATCTGTCTCTCTATCTGTCTCTCTCGCTCTGTTTCTGTCTCTCTATCTCGCTCTATCTGTCTCTCTCGCTCTGTTTCTGTCTATCTGTCTCTCTATCTGTCTCTCTGTCTCTGTTTCTGTCTCTCTATCTGTCTCTATCTGTCTCTCTCGCTCTGTTTCTGTCTATCTGTCTCTCTATCTGTCTCTCTGTCTCTGTTTCTGTCTCTCTATCTGTCTCTCTCGCTCTGTTTCTGTCTCTCTATCTCTCTCTATCTGTCTCTCTCGCTCTGTTTCTGTCTATCTGTCTCTCTATCTGTCTCTCTGTCTCTGTTTCTGCCTCTCTATCTGTCTCTCTATCTGTCTCTCTATCTGTCTCTCTCTCTATCTGTCTCTCTCGCTCTCTCTCTCTCTCTCTCTCTCTCTCTCTCTCTCTCTCTGTCTCTGTCTCTGTTTATCTCTCTCTTTCTGTCTCTCTCTCTGTTTCTCTCTCTGCCTCTGTCTATTTCTCTCTTTCTATCTCTCTCTCTCTCTGTTTCTTTCTCTCTATCTCTCTCTCTCTGTTTCTCTCTCTGTCTCTCTGTCTCTCTCTCTGTCTCTCTGTCTCTGTTTCTCTGTCTCTGTTTCTCTCTCTCTGTCTCTGAGTCTATTTCTCTCTCACACAACGCTGCTGATAGCAAGCCGTTAATAAGCACTTCAAAGCAAAGGTCTAGCTGTCAAATTCTGTTCAATTAGATATGAGTTGTATTGATGCTGTGGAAGTCTCCTGGGTTGATTTGGTTGACCAGCACAGACAGCCGAACGGACTGAAGGACAGAACATTGAAGGAGTACGTTTAAAAAGTTTTACCACGACAATTGGTGTCTCACGTTGTTGGGAGAAAGCACCAAAGATTATTCTTCTTTCAAGATTAAAAAAATTATATTTGCATATTGGTTTACTGCATCAAACAAAGATTTTACAAACGTGAAAAATAAGATTTTCCAGCAAGGCAAAACAGCAAAAGCCAATATACAGGTTTTGCTTTTTCATCTTTGATATAGTAGATCTAATAGTGGGAGGTAGTACCTACCCAGTCCCCCCTGACCTGGCCCACATCCCAAATGGAACCCTATTCCCTCTTTAGTGCACTACTTTTGAACTTTTGACCAGGAAAGTAGTGCTCTATGAAGGGAATAGGATACCATTTGGGATGCATCCTGAAGTAGGTTCAGTTCTGAAGAAATCAGTAGGTTCAGACAAACGCAGAAAATACACACTTAGTAACTGACAGAACATCTCTATACCCAGCATCCCTGTCTCCATGGAGACTGGAGTATATCTCTGGGATCTGATCTAAACATACTGACTGTCTCCATGGAGACTGGAGTATATCTCTGGGATATGAACTAAACATACTGACTGTCTCCATGGAGACTGGAGTATATCTCTGGGATCTGATCTAAACATACTGACTGTCTCCATGGAGACGAGTATATCTCTGGGATCTGATCTAAACATACTGACTGTCTCTGTGGAGACTGGAGTATATCTCTGGGATATGAACTAAACATACTGACTATCTCCATGGAGACTGGAGTATATCTCTGGGATCTGATCTAAACATACTGACTGTCTCCATGGAGACTGGAGTATATCTCTGGGATCTGATCTAAACATACTGACTGTCTCTGTGGAGACTGGAGT
>NC_138306.1:93130000-93142500 GCF_965601325.2 Salmo salar | reverse complement strand
TGATGAGGGAGGAAGAGGATGATGGCAGTAGAACCAGCCAAGTAGTTAATGAGGGAGGAAGAGGAGGACGGCAGTAGAACCAGTCAAGTAGTTGATGAGGGAGGAAGAGGAGGATGGCAGTAGAACCAGTCAAGGAGTTGATGAGGGAGGAAGAGGAGGATAGCAGTAGAACCAGTCAAGTAGTTGATGAGGGAGGAAGAGGAGGATGGCAGTAGAACCAGTCAAGGAGTTGATGAGGGAGGAAGAGGAGGATGGTTGTAGAACCAGTCAAGTAGTTGATGAGGAAGGAAGCGGAGGATAGCAGTAGAACCAGTCAAGTAGTTGATGCGGGAGGAAGAGGAGGATGCTTTAGTGGACGGGTAGGGATGTGATTGTCAGTCTTGTCACTCCTTGCTTGCCTCTGTGTGTGTGTGTGTGTGTGTGTGTGTGTGTGTGTGTGTGTGTGTGTGTGTGTGTGTGTGTGTGTGTGTGTGTGTGTGTGTGTGTGTGTGTGTGTGTGTGTGTGTGTGTGTGTGTGTGTGTGTGTGTGTGTTTGTGTATTAATTGATGGAGGGCTTCCTTCCTGATTTCTCAAGGGAAACTATCAAACTGATACAACACATTTATTTACTGAAAGGAGATTCCATTATACCATCCTCTCATTACCATTCCACATGTAGAGAGAGAGGGAGAGAGAGAGAGAGAGAGAGAGAGAGAGAGAGAGAGAGGGAGAGGGAGAGAGAGAGAGAGGGAGAGAGAGAGAGAGAGAGAGAGAGAACAGTTTCTTGATAAAGACAGTAGTATTAGTAGTATTTGTAGTATTAGTAGTATGTGTAGTATTAGTAGTATCCATTATACCATCCTCTCATTACCATTCCACATGGAGAGAGAGAGAGAGAGAGAGACAGAGAGAGAGAGACAGAGAGAGAGAGAGAGGGAGAGAGAGAGAGAGAGAGAGAGAGAGACCAGTTTATTGATAAAGACAGTAGTATTAGTAGTATTTGTAGTATTAGTAGTATTTGTAGTATAAGTAGTATGTGTAGTATTAGTAGTATGTGTAGTATTAGTAGTATGTGTAGTATTTGTAGAATGTGTAGTACTAGTAGTATGTGTAGTATTAGTAGAATTTGTAGTATTTGTGCCTTGCTGTTGTTTACTTATCTCCCACATGAGTTTCTCTGCTACTCTTGTTTGCATCTCAAGGTGTTTCTGAACAACACAGTACGTGATCTAATGACAGTGTGGTTACAGACCAACACAACATCTCAGCTGGGTGAGCACGCTGTCCCGTTCTTCACCTTTATTGTTATATTACACAACCATTTATGATACCTACAACTGTATACAAAAAGATGTCTCCATCCCAATTAGTACTCTATTCCCTATATATTGCACTACTTTTGACCAGAGCCCTAAAGAACTCTATTCCCTATATAGTGCACAACTTTAGACCAGAGCCCTATGGCACCCTATTCCCTATATATAGTGCACTACTTTTGACCAGAGCCCTATGACACCCTATTCCCTATATACTGCACTACTTTTGACCAGGTCCCTATGGCACCCTATTCCCTATATATAGTGCACTACTTTTGACCAGAGCCCTATTGTTACGTTCCCCAGTTTCTGTGTTGTGGTTTGTGTATTATCATGTATGTATTTCAGGAAATGGATTCCTGAAATTCTCTACGAGCAGCTGATTGGTCAATCAACATTGATGATTGGAGAGCTGACCCCGCCCCCTCGTCAGGACGCAGCTGTCTCCAATTAACAACCCCACCTAAAGCTATATAAGCCAGTGTTCTGTTGAAACACTGACAGATGATGGCAGAGAGATATTTGCTGGGAGACACAGAGATAATGGCTGAGAGTTATAGCATGTTGGTTGTTGCTAAGACATTTGGTATGTACTGTGTAGTTGTTGCTGTGAGAGCTGATTGTAATTTTCTGTGTTAGTTTGTTGCTCAGAGAGCTTCTTTAATGTCCTGAGTTAGTGGTTTTTCTCAGTTTGTTGTAAAGACATTTGGAATATTCTGTTTCATTTGTTCCCAGGGGGGAAGGAGAAGGCACCTAGGGAGTGCTTAGGCAAGAGGACCGCGGGCATACATATACCCGTAGTAGTTTGCTGTCTATGCACACTAGGAAAGACCTGGGCGGACCATCCCCTGTATTTTGGTTAGTGCACCAGGTGGTGCTAGTTAGGTAAGTAGTGGGTAGGCAGGTAAGGTAGGAGAGAGGGGCTTTGATATTTACTTTCTTTGCTTTGGTTCCGTCCAGCCCCTTTTCCCCAACCTTACTGCATGAAGGAATAAATTCCCTGTTAACGGTATTCTCTGCCTTTTTGTCATCCTTGCTCACACCTACACTTCCCTACCTTTTTCACACCACGGAGAGTTGAGTTGTAGCAGGGTGTTGCGTTCCCTCTTTCTAGAGGCGTGCGTAACACCTATAGAACCCTATTCCCTATATAGTGCACTACTTTAGACCAGGACCCTGTCGAACCCTATTCCCTATATAGTGCACTACTTTAGACCAGGGCCCTATGGAACCCTATTCCCTATATAGTACACTACTTTAGACCAGAGCCCTATAGAACCCTATTCCCTATATAGTGCACTACTTTTGACCAGAGCCCTATAGAACCCTATTCCCTATATAGTGCACTACTTTAGACCAGAGCCCTATAGAACCCTATTCCCTATATAGTGCACTACTTTAGACCAGAGCCCTATAGAACTCTATTCCCTATATAGTGCACTACTTTAGACCAGAGCCCTATAGAACTCTATTCCCTATATAGTGCACTACTTTAGACCAGAGCCCTATAGAACTCTATTCCCTATATAGTGCACTACTTTAGACCAGAGCCCTATAGAACTCTATTCCCTATATAGTGCACTACTTTTGACCAGAGCCCTATGGGTCCCAAAGGGTGTAATTTGGAAAGCAGCCGATATCTCTGAAAGCATGTGGTATAGGGGTCAGATTTTAAATGTCCGTTGTGTATCGATTCCACAAGATGAACAAAAACACACACACCCTGTACGGTACAGTCACCCCCCCCCCCCCCCCCCGTATAGCAATCCACCTTCTCCTCTCTCCTCAACGTCCAATCCAATCCCTCCATTCAGCCACCGTATTGACCTGCACACATCTCAGAGAGGATAATCAAGCCTAGAGGAACCTCAGCTCATCCTAATCAATAGCTATTTAGACAGCTCTCTCCAACCACATTAAAAAACACAGGACCCCGGACCTGGAATATGATACAGTATATTATACACCAGGCCTATTGTTATGACAAGCGGAGCCCGTCTGAACATGATCGTAATGCCGTGTAGAATCGATCCGGAGATGATGACTTCCAAAATGTCACCTCACTCACTTTTATAGTGCACTACTTTTGACCAGAGGCCTATGGCTCTATATGCATTTTAATAGGGAATAGGGTTCTATTTGTGGGCGCAGACTAGTTCATCAGGAGGTGAGGTCTGTTGTGCTCATTAATGTGGTGAATGAAACAGCCTCCCTTATTGGCATTCTGTAGGAGAGATGAAGGGATGGAGGGATCGTTCTGTTGGAGAGATGAAGGTAGGGAAAGGATCATTCTGTTGGAGAGATGGATAGATGGAGGGATCATTCTGTTGGAGAGACGGAGGGATCAATCTGTTGGAGGGATGGAGAGATGGAGGGATCATTCTGTAGGAGAGATGAAGGGATGGAGGGATCATTCTGTAGGAGAGATGAAGTGATGGAAGGGATGATTCTGTTGGAGGGATGGAGGGATCATTCTGTTGGAGAGACGGAGGGATCATTCTGTTGGAGGGATGGAGAGATGGAGGGATCATTCTGTTGGAGGGATGGAGAGATGGAGGGATCATTCCGTAGGAGAGATGGAGGGATCATTCTGTTGGAGAGATGGAGGGATCATTCTGTTGGAGGGATGGAGGGATCATTCTGTTGGAGGGATGGAGAGATGGAGGGATCATTCTGTAGGAGAGATGGAGGGATCATTCTGTTGGAGGGATGGAGAGATGGAGGGATCATTCTTTTGGAGAGATGGAGGGATCATTCTGTTGGAGGGATTGAGAGATGAAGGGATCATTCTGTAGGAGAGATGAAGGTATGGAGGGATCATTCTGTTGGAGAGATGAAGGGATCATTCTGTAGGAGAGATGAAGGGATGGAGGGATCATTCTGTTGGAGAGATGGAGAGATGAAGGGATCATTCTGTAGGAGAGATGGAGGGATCATTCTGAAGGAGAGATGAAGGTATGGAGGGATCATTTTGTAGGAGAGATGGAGGGATCATTCTGTAGGAGAGATGAAGTGATGGAAGGGATGATTCTGTTAGAGGGATGGAGGGATCATTATGATGGAGGGATCATTCTGTTGGAGAGAAGGAGAGATGGAGGGATCATTCTGTTGGAGAGATGGAGGGATCATTCTGTTGGAGAGATGGAGGGATCATTCTGTTGGAGAGATGGAGGGATCATTCTGTTGGAGGGATGGAGGGATCATTACGTTGGAGAGATGGAGGGATCATTCTGTTTGAGAGATGGAGAGATGGAGGGATCTAGCTATGTTGAGAACTGCAGCTTGTTTTTTTAGACAAAACACACACAGACACACAGACACACACAGACACACACACACACGCAGTCTAACACGCGTGCACTCATATGTACACACCCTGTTGCTCCGAACAGAGATCTCATCCTACTATAAAATATAATCTCTTGTTTAATATGCAAACCTCTATGAGCTGCAGACACTTCTCATATGGAACACGACTGACATATATATATATATATATATATATATATATATATATATATATATATATATATATATATATATCTCCTCGACCAGCACTTTATAATACTTTATAACACTTTATAATACTTTTTAATACTTTACAATACTTTATAATACATTATAAAACTTTATAATACTTTATAACACTTTATAACACGTTATAATACTTTATAACACTTTATAATACTTTATAATACTTTACAATACTTTATAATACTTTACAATACTTTATAACACTTTATAATACTTTATAATACTTTACAATACTTTTTAATACTTTACAATACTTTATAATACATTATAATATATTTTTTTTAAAGCAGTTACCCTTGAGTTATCATCATCGTGTCTGGAGGACAGAACAGAACCGCGAACACCTCACACGTATTCAGAACAGAAATAGAAAATACACAGCGAATATATCCAGACGTCATTGTCACGCCCTGACCATAGAGATCCTTATTATTCTCTATGTTTGGTTTGGTCAGGGTGTGACTCGGGTGGGAAAATCTATGTTTTCTGTTTCTTTGTTTTTTGGGCCGAGTAGGGTTCCCAATCAGAGGCAGCTGTCTATCGTTGTCTCTGATTGAGAATCATACTTAGGCAGCCTGTTTTCTTCCTGTGTTTGTGGGAGGTTGTTTTCTGTTTAGCCTCTGTTGCCTGACAGAACTGTACGTTTTCAGGGTTTTTTTCTCGCCTTTTTAGTTATTTTGTTTGAGTGTGTTGTGATAATAAAAGATATCATGAGCACTTACCACGCTGCGCTTTGGTCCACTTGTACTTCAGAAGACCGTTACAGTCATGTTCCTAAATCAGAGAAAGATAACCTTGAGATAGATTTTTGGTACAAACTGGCACAAGCTATGACCATGACGCTAAACCAGAATGGACATACGACTGCTAACATGTGGCAGAGATCTGAACTGTATCATTCAAGGCTACACTATGGCTGCTTCCCAAATAACATTATATTCCCTACATCCTGTACTGTAGTTCACTACTGTAGTGCACTACTTTTGTAGTAGTGCACTATAAACTAGTGCTGTATAAAGGGAATAGGGTGCCGTATTGTTGTGGAAAGTTTCCTATTCACAGGAAGTGTTGGTTACCTTACTTTAAAAAAGTCTAAAGAGCACTAAAACACATTATTCATTTGGCAGTGGCCTTGTACGAGTGGTGACTTACAGAACTTAGTATACTTGTCACGTCCTGACCAGTAAAAGTGGTTATTTGTTATTGTAGTTTGGTCAGGGCGTGGCAGGGGGGGTGTTTGTTTTGTGTGTTTCAGGGTTTTTGGTGTATGTTCTATTTCTATGTTTTGTTCTGGTTTTTCTATTTCTATGTTGGGGTTTTGGAACGACTTCCAATTAGATGCAGCTGGTCGTCGGTGCTTCTAATTGGAGGCCGTATTTAAGTGGGTTTATTTTCTCTTGTGTTTGTGGGTGGTTGATTCCTGTTTAGTCTGTGCTCCTTACGGGACTGTTTTCGTCGTTTGTTTTGTGTAAGTGTTTTGTTTTTTCCTTCGAATAAAAGAAGATGTTCAATATACCCGCTGCAGTTTGGTCCACTCCATACGACGACCGTTACAATACTGTACATTGTATACACACACTACACAGAGTAACAGATACACTACACACTATAACAGACACACTACACACTATAACAGACACACTACACACTATAACAGATACACTTCACACTATAACAGACACACTTCACACTATAACAGACACACTTCACAGAGTAACAGATACACTTCACACTATAACAGACACACTTCACACTATAACAGACACACTACACACTATAACAGATACACTACACAGAGTAACACACACTACACACTATAACAGACACACTACACACTATAACAGACACACTACACAGAGTAACAGACACACTACACACTATAACAGACACACTACACACTATAACAGACACACTACACAGAGTATCAGATACACTACACACTATAACAGACACACTACACAGAGTAACAGACACACTACACACTATAACAGACACACTACACACTATAACAGACACACTACACAGAGTATCAGATACACTACACACTATAACAGACACACTACACAGAGTAACAGACACACTACACACTATAACAGATACACTACACAGAGTAACAGATACACTACACACTATAACAGATACACTACACAGTGTAACAGAAACACTTCACACTATAACAGACACACTACACAGAGTAACAGATACACTACACACTATAACAGACACACTACACAGAGTAACAGACACACTTCACACTATAACAGATACACTACACAGAGTAACAGATACACTTCACACTATAACAGATACACTTCACAGAGTAACAGATACACTTCACACTATAACATATACACTTCACAGAGTAACAGATACACTTCACACTATAACAGACACACTACACACTATAACAGACACACTACACAGAGTAAACGATACACTTCACACTATAACATATGCACTTCACAGTGTAACAGAAACACTTCACAGTGTAACAGAAACACTTCACAGTATAACAGATTCACAGTGTAACAGACACACTTCAGAGTGTAACAAACATTTCACAGTGTAACAGAAACACTTCACACTATAACAGACACATTTCACAGTGTAACAGAAACACTTCACACTATAACAGACACACTTCAGAGTGTAACAAACATTTCACAGTGTAACAGAAACACTTCACACTATAACAGACACATTTCACAGTGTAACAGAAACATTTCACACTATAACAGACACATTTCACAGTGTAACAGAAACACTTCACACTATAACAGACACACTTCACAGTGTAATAGAAACACTTCACAGTGTAACAAACATGTCACAGTGTAAAAGAAACACTACAAAGTGTAACAGAAACACTTCACAGTGTAAGAAACATTTCACACTATAACAGACATTTCACAGTGTAACAGAAACATTTCACACTATAACAGATACATTTCACAGTGTAACAGAAACATTTCACACTATAACAGATACATTTCACAGTGTAACAGAAACACTACAAAGTGTAACAGAAACATTTCACAGTGTAACAGACATTTCACAGTGTAACAGAAACACTTCACATTTGTGCACATTATTGACTCATGAGACTCTCTTTATGAGCTGATCAAGATCATTACTCCTACTTATTATCTATACTGTATATACATATAACCTATATGTAACTTATATATAACCTATAAATAACCTAAACTCACCAAAGAAGAAACAACCCTTTTTCAGGAAAATATCTTTCAAAGATAATTCGTAAAAATCCAAATAACTTCACAGATCTTCATTGTAAAGGGTTTAAACACCGTTTCCCCATGCTTGTTCAATGAACCATAAACAATTAATGAACATGCACCTGTGGAACGGTCGTTAAGACACTAACAGCTTACAGACGGTAGGCAATTAAGGTCACAGTTATGGGAACTTAGGACACTATATAGAGAGACCTTTCTACTGACTCTGAAAAACACCAAACGAAAGTTGCCCAGGGTCCCTGCTCATCTGCGTGAATGTGCCTTAGGCATGCTGCAAGGAGGCATGAGGACTGCAGATGTGGCCAGGGCAATAAATTGCAATGTCCGTACTGTGAGACGCCTAAGACAGCGCTACAGGGAGACAGGACGGACAGCTGATCGTCCTCGCAGTGGCAGACCACGTGTAACAACACCTGCATAAGATCGGTACATCCGAACATCACACCTGCGGGACAGGTACAGGATGGCAACAACAACTGCCTGAGTTACACCAGGAACGCACAATCCCTCCATCAGTGCTCAGACTGTCCACAATATGCTGAGAGAGGCTGGACTGAGGGCTTGTAGGCCTGTTGTAAGGCAGGTCCTCACCAGACATCACCAGCAACAACGTCGCCTATGGGCACAAACCCACCGTCGCTGGACCAGACAGGACTGGCAAAAAGTGCACTTCAACGACGAGTCGCGGTTTTGTCTCACCAGGGGTGATGGTCGGATTCGCGTTTACACCGAGGCCTGTACTCTGGAGCGGGATAGATTTGGAGGCGGATGGTCCGTCATGGTCTGGGGTGGTGTGTCACAGCATCATTGGACTGAGCTTGTTGTCATATATATATCCAACATATAATTTATATATAACCTATATATAACCTATATATAACCTGTATATATCCAATATATAACCTATATATATCCTATATGTAACCTATATATATCCTATATATATATTCTATATATAACCTATATATATCCTATATGTAACCTATATATAACCTTATATATATATCCTATATGTAACCTATATATATCATATATATATCATATATATATCCTATATGTATCCTATATGTAACCTATATGTAACCTATATATAACCTATATATATCCTATATATAACCTGTATATAACCTGTATATATCCTATATATAACCTGTATATATCCTATATATAACCTGTATATATCCTATATATATCCTATATATAACCTGTATATATCCTATATATATATCCTATATATATATCCTATATATAACCTGTATATATCCTATATATAACCTGTATATATCCTATATATAACCTGTATATATCCTATATATATATCCTATATATATATATATCCTATATATAACCTGTATATATCCTATATATAACCTGTATATATCCTATATATAACCTGTATATATCCTATATATAACCTGTATATATCCTATATATATCCTATATATATATCCTATATATAACCTGTATATATCCTATATATAACCTATATATATCCTATATATATATCCTATATATATATATCCTATATATAACCTGTATATAACCTATATATAACCTGTATATATCCTATATATAACCTGTATATATCCTATATATAACCTGTATATATCCTATATATAACCTGTATATATCCTATATATATCCTATATATAACCTGTATATATCCTATATATATATCCTATATATATATATATATCCTATATATAACCTGTATATATCCTATATATAACCTGTATATATCCTATATATAACCTGTATATATCCTATATATAACCTGTATATATCCTATATATATCCTATATATAACCTGTATATATCCTATATATATCCTATATATAACCTGTATATATCCTATATATAACCTGTATATAACCTGTATATATCCTATATATAACCTGTATATATCCTATATATATCCTATATATAACCTGTATATATCCTATATATAACCTGTATATATCCTATATATAACCTGTATATATCCTATATATAACCTGTATATATCCTATATATATCCTATATATAACCTGTATATATCCTATATATATCCTATATATAACCTGTATATATCCTATATATAACCTGTATATAACCTGTATATATCCTATATATAACCTGTATATATCCTATATATAACCTGTATATATCCTATATATAACCTGTATATATCCTATATATAACCTGTATATATCCTATATATAACCTGCATATAT
This sequence comes from Salmo salar, assembly GCF_965601325.2. Classification (NCBI taxonomy): domain Eukaryota; kingdom Metazoa; phylum Chordata; class Actinopteri; order Salmoniformes; family Salmonidae; genus Salmo; species Salmo salar. The sequence continues at coordinate 93,132,197 of NC_138306.1, read as the reverse complement.
TCTATATATAACCTGTATATATCCTATATATAACCTGTATATATCCTATATATAACCTGTATATAGCTTGCTCTCTAGCGACTCCTGGTGGCGGGCCGGGTGCCAGCTGGATGGTGTTTCCTCTGACACTGTGGTGTTGCAGCTTCCAGGCTGAGCGAGCGGTGTGTCTAGAATCAGAGTGGCTTGGCAGGGTCGCGTTTCGCCAAAACAAAACAGGCGTTTTGAAGTTTGCAATTTCCACGTTGACATTTCAGACTTGATTTTTCTTTAAGAGAAATGTATCAACCCCTTCAAAAATGTCCAGTAATTACAATCCACATAATAGCTCACATTTCCTCTTGCTGCAGGATTATTTTCCTTCTGTAGCAACCTGGCTCAAATTAATTTCCTACATCTGTACTGCACTACTTTTGACCAGGGCCCTATGGGCACTGGTAGTGAACCATATAGGGATTAGGGTGTAATTTGGGATGCACTCGTTTATACACAGTAATCTAATACAAACCCCTGGTGCGACACTGCTCCCCTCGCCTGATTGGAGAAACGACCCACAGAGCCCATTGAGCCCTCTGAATCACACAGTTGCACTCCCCTGCAGTTTGCTTAAGTAACAATCAGAGGCAGCTGGGAGGCCATTAAGGCCCCTCCATGGGCGGCCGTACTGTAAGTGCTCCCAGGAGCAGCCTTTCCCCTGTCTCTCCCCTGCCCCCTCCCACGGCCTCCCCCTATCTCCCTCCTGTCTCCCCCCTGTCTCCCCCTATCTCCCTGCTGTCTCACCCCTGTCTCCCACTATCTCCCTCCTGTCTCCCCCCTGCCCCCTCCCACGGCCTCCCCCTATCTCCCTCCTGTCTCCCCCCTGTCTCCCCCTATCTCCCTCCTGTCTCCCCCCTGTACCCTCCCACGGCCTCCCACTATCTCCCTCCTGTCTCCCACCTGCCCCCTCCCACGGCCTCCCCCTATCTCCCTGCTGTCTCCCCCCTGTCTACCACTATCTCCCTCCTGTCTCCCCCCTGCCCCCTCCCACGGCCTCCCCCTATCTCCCTCCTGTCTCCCCCTGCCTCCACAGGACTCCCCCCCGTCTCCCACTATCTCCCTGCTGTCTCCCCCCTGCCTCCCCAGAACTCCCCCCCGTCTCCCCCTATCTCCCTGCTGTCTCCCCCCTGCCTCCCCAGAACTCCCCCCCGTCTCCCCCTATCTCCCTGCTGTCTCCCCCATGCCTCCCCAGAACTCCCTCCTGTCTCCCCCCTGCCTCCCCAGAACTCCCCCCCGTCTCCCCCTATCTCCCTCCTGTCTCCCCCCTGCCTCCCCAGAACTCCCCCCCCGTCTCCCCCTATCTCCCTGCTGTCTCCCCCCTGCCTCCCCAGAACTCCCCCCCGTCTCCCCCTATCTCCCTGCTGTCTCCCTCCTGCCTCCCCCTGCCTCCCCCCATCTCCCCCTATCTCCCTCCTGTCTCCCCCCTGCCTCCCCAGAACTCCCCCACCCCGTCTCCCCTTAGCTTTCACCTATTCCTTCCTATCTCCATGGATATAAGAGGCATGACTAGTACAAGGAAGTAGATTTTCCTTCTCAGAACCCATTATGTTACATAAAGGGAGATGACTAGTGGAGCAGCGGAGTCCCAAAATGGCCTCCTATTCCTGACATAGTGTACTACTAGCTCTATGGGCCCTGGTTAAAGGTAGCATTCGACATAGGTAATAGGGTGTCATTTAGGACGTGGGGCCTCATTCCCTTGGCGAGGGTCTGGGGATCTGCCTGTCACCACACAGGACAGTAAAGTGGCAGCCATCTCCGGAGTGTACTCATCTAGTGACTCAGTCCTGACTCATATGACCCAGAATCCCTCAGGTCAGGGTACCGCCTGTCGGCTCTTACTAATGACGTCTGTCATGCCATAACACTGAGGCTTTGTCCCAAATGGCACCGTGTTCCCTACATAGTGCACTACTAGATAGCAGCAGTGTATGTGCAACTGTTTTAGCCTGATCCAATGAACCGTTGCATTTCTGTTCAAAATGTAGGATCAAGACTTCCCAAATGTGCCTAATTGGTTTATTAATACATTTTCAAAGTTCATAACTGTGCACTCACCTCAAACAATAGCATGGTATTCTTTCACTGTAATAGCTACTGTAAATTGGACAGTGCAGTTAGATTAACAAGAATTTAAGCTTTCTGCCCATATCAGATATGTCTA
>NC_138306.1:93122500-93125000 GCF_965601325.2 Salmo salar | reverse complement strand
TCTGCTCTCCACTTCTCACTGTTGTTACAGCTTCCACTGTCTGCTTTCCACTTCTCACTGTTGTTACAGCTTCCACTGTCTGCTTTCCACTTCTCACTGTTGTTACAGCTTCCACTGTCTGCTTTCCACTTCTCACTGTTGTTACAGCTTCCACTGTCTGCTTTCCACTTCTCACTGTAGTTACAGCTTCCACTGTCTGCTCTCCACTTCTCACTGTTGTTACAGCTTCCACTGTCTGCTCTCCACTTCTCACTGTTGTTACAGCTTCCACTGTCTGCTCTCCACTTCTCACTGTAGTGTTTGCAGCTTTGACTGTATCCAGTGATACAGCGGGAGGAGCATCATGTTTTACAGCTCCCGAGTGGCACAGGAAAGGCACTGCATCGCCGTGCTAGAGGCATCACTACAGACCCTGGTTTGATTCCAGGCTGTATCACAACCGGACGTTATTAGGGCGGAGCACAATTGGCCCAGCGACGTCTGGGTTAGGGTTTGGCAAGGGGTAGGCCGTCATTGTAAATAAGAATTTGTTCTTAACTGACTTGCCTAGTTAAATAAAGGTTAAATAACATTATTACAGTACAACATAGATCCAGGCAATAACATTGATGATGCCACCTTTATACAAACGACTAACATATGTGACATATGACTACATCTACAGCCTCCTTAAAACTGTAAGGGAGCGTGTGAGAGAGAGAGAAGGAGGGTTTGAGGAGAGAGGAGGAGGGGTGGAGGAGAGAGAAGGAGGGGTGGAGGAGAGAGAAGGAGGGGTGGAGAAGAGAGAAAGAGAGAGAAGGAGGGATGGAGAAGAGAGAAGGAGGGGTGGAGAAGAGAGAAGGAGGGGTGGAGAAGAGAGAAGGAGGAGTGGAGGAGAGAGAAGGAGGGGTGGAGAAGAGAGAAGGAGGGGTGAAGAAGAGAGAAAGAGAGAGAAGGAGGGATGGAGAGAGAAAGAGAGAGAAGGAGGGATGGAGAGAGAGAAAGAGAGAGAAGGAGGGGTGGAGAAGGAGGGATGGAGAGAGAGAAAGAGAGAGAAGGAGGGCTGAAGGAGGATGAATAAGTATTAATTGAAGAGATGAGGAGAATGACAGCGGAGAAGGAAGAAAATGATTTTCTCTCCCTGGAATGGCACCTGTCTTATTGAGGTAGAATCAGAGCATTGTGGTCTGTCTGTGAGAGAGGGTATCTGCTGCAGTCGGATGTGAAAGGGGGAGAGAGAGAGAGAGAGAGAGAGAGAGAGAGAGAGAGAGATGCATACAGTTTGGATAACTGGGCTAATGGCTATCAGAGCACAAAGCAATACTCCTCCTCTTCCTCCTCTTCCTCCTCCTCTTTCTCGTCCTGATTTTCTTCAGTCAGCCATGATTTAATAACCATTCATAGCCTGTGAACAACCATCTCCCTGCCCTCTTAGACTTGTCTCCTCTAGCCTACAGCACTGTGTTAACAGACCTGGCATGCAAACCATACAATGAACCAGGAGCACAGAGAGACAGATTCCCTCAGAGAGACAGATTCCCTCAGAGAGACAGATTCCCACAGAGAGACAGATTCCCACAGAGAGACAGATTCCCTCAGAGAGACAGATTCCCTCAGAGAGACAGATTCCCACAGAGAGACAGATTCCCTCAGAGAGACAGATTCCCACAGAGAGACAGATTCCCTCAGAGAGACAGATTCCCTCAGAGAAACAGATTCCCTCAGAGAGACAGATTCCCACAGAGAGACAGATTCCCACAGAGAGACAGATTCCCTCAGAGAGACAGATTCCCACAGAGAGACAGATTCCCTCAGAGAGACAGATTCCCACAGAGAGACAGATTACCTCAGAGAGACAGATTCCCACAGAGAGACAGATTCCCACAGAGAGACAGATTCCCTCAGAGAGACAGATTCCCACAGAGAGACAGATTCCCTCAGAGAGACAGATTCCCTCAGAGAGACAGATTCCCACAGAGAGACAGATTCCCTCAGAGAGACAGATTCCCTCAGAGAGACAGATTCCCTCAGAGAGACAGATTCCCACAGAGAGACAGATTCCCACAGAGAGACAGATTCCCACAGAGAGACAGATTCCCTCAGAGAGACAGATTCCCACAGAGAGACAGATTCCCTCAGAGAGACAGATTCCCTCAGAGAGACAGATTCCCACAGAGAGACAGATTCCCACAGAGAGACAGATTCCCTCAGAGAGACAGATTCCCACAGAGAGACAGATTCCCTCAGAGAGACAGATTCCCACAGAGAGACAGATTCCCTCAGAGAGACAGATTCCCTCAGAGAGACAGATTCCCACAGAGAGACAGATTCCCTCAGAGAGACAGATTCCCACAGAGAGACAGATTCCCACAGAGAGACAGATTCCCTCAGAGAGACAGATTCCCTCAGAGAGACAGATTCCCTGGACTGTCTCCCTCTCTCCCGTCTCCCTCTGGTTTCTCTCCCCAAGGCTGTCCCGGTCCCTCCTGGCCCCACTACAAGCTACCAGAACGTTCATGGG
>NC_138306.1:93115000-93117500 GCF_965601325.2 Salmo salar | reverse complement strand
ATTTATTGGCATGACGTAACAATGTACATATTACCAAAGCTTACTTTGGATATTTACAATACTAAGATAATGAGAATCACAATTGTCAACGGGACAACAGTAACAACAATAACCAAGGGTCAAAATAACCATACATTCAACAATAACAATAATCATACAGTAGAGGACATGTGCAGGTTGATTGGTCTGTCAGACACTGTCCCTCATCTTATGGCAGGCAGCGTGTAGCGCGCTGCCAACCCACAGCTCTCTGTGTCCTCCCCCAACATTCCCTCTGGTTTCTCTCTCTGTTTCTCTGTCTCTATTTATCTGTTTATCTCAGTTTCTCTCTCTCTCTCTCCCTCTGGTTTCTCTCTCTCTGTTTCTCTGTCTCTATTTATCTGTTTATCTCAGTTTCTCTCTCTCTCTCTCCCTCTGGTTTCGCTCTCTCTCTCCCTCTGGTTTCTCTCTCTCTTTGTTTCTCTGTCTTTATTTATCTCTCTGTCTCTTTGTCTCTCTCTGCCTCTATCTGTCTCTCTCTGTAACTCTCTCCGAGTCAGTACCTGCTCTGGACTAGGCTCTATGTGGATCAACTACTGACCTGCTTTTCCCTCTACCTCTCTACCACTCCACCTTATTACCTCTCTACCTCTCTACCTATATCCCTCTCTACCTCTCTACCTCTCTACCTATATCCCTCTCTACCTCTCTACCACTCCACCTTATTACCTCTCTACCTCTCTACCTATATCCCTCTCTACCTCTCTACCTCTCTCCCTCTCTACCTCTCTACAGACGCCTCACACGTCCTCAACTGGCAGCTTCATTAAATAGGACCCGCAAAACACCAGTCTCAACGTCAACAGGGAAGAGGCGACTCCGGGATGCTGGCCTTCTAGGCAGAGTTGCAAAGAAAACGCCATATCTCAGACTGGCCAATAAAAATAAAAAGATTAAGATGGGCAAAAGAACACAGACATTGGACAGAGGAACTCTGCCTAGAAGGTTGCAAGATCGAATCCCCCGAGCTGACAAGGTAAAAATCTGTCGTTCTGCCCCTGAACAAGGCAGTTAACACAGTTCCTAAGCCGTCATTGAAAATAAGAATTTGTTCTTAACTGATTTGCCTGGTTAAATAAAGGTAAAAATAGTGCACTACTTTTGACCAGGTCCCATGTTAATGCACTATGTAGGGAATAGGGTGCCATTTGGGACTCACATTACTCTGTACCCTTCATCAAGCTCTAAACCAAACCACATCCTGATTAAATTGACAAAAATAGATGAACTCTTTGTTTTCGTATGGTTTCGGTGACCTTGTTTTGATCAGAAGAAACCTCCTACCAAGGCACTTGACTGCAGCGGAGGGGCCACTTTGGGATATTTCCTATTCTGTTTCATGTCAGGAACCAGCTGTGACTGCAATCACAAAAACCCTATGGGTTGTTTGTGTGATAACAATATTCTAAGGTAGCGTTGGTTTTGTTGCGTATATGAGTAAGGGTAAATGCTAAATGGTGCCCTATTCTTTTTCTTCCTATAGGACCATGGTCAAAAATAGTGCACTATAAAGTGAATAGGGCGCCATTTAGGAGGTAGAATAGATCTATCCGTCACCAAGTGCCCATGTGCTCAGTAGACCTTTCTATTTCGACGCTGGGTTTAAGTCAAGTTTTAGAGAGCCTGTATGGATAAAAACACAAGATCCAGAAACACATGAAAGCAAAGCCCTGTTTCATCCAGGGTTGTTATCGTTGCCATGTTCTGGCCCCCGGGATTCATAATGCCAGTTGACTTGGAGACGGCACAGTGAGTGTGTGCTTCACATCAAACCACATCTTATTGGTCACATGATTCATAAAGAACAGGTGTAGACCAACAGTGAAATTATTACTGACGGATCGTTTTCCAACAGCGCACAGTTAAATATAAAGATAAAACAATCTACTAAAAATTGTAATAGTCATATAAGGAATAAATACACAGGAGGTACCAGGTAATAATATATATATATACAGGAAGTACCAGGTAATAATATATATATATACAGGAAGTACCAGGTAATAATAAATACACAGGAAGTACCAGGTAATAATATATATACAGGAAGTACCAGGTAATAATATATATACAGGAAATACCAGGTAATAATATATATACAGGAAGTACCAGGTAATAATATATACACAGGAAATACCAGGTAATAATATGTACACAGGAAGTAACAGGTAATTGTCACAGCTGTCGTGGAAGAGAGAATGGGACCAAGGCGCAGCGGGTTGCGTGCTCAACATATTTATTAAATAAAATGAGAACACCACGGAAAAACAATAAACAAACTAACGACAGGAACAGAGAAGCAGGCTCAACAAAAGCAGTGCTCTCAAACAACTACCCACAAGTGACAAACAAAACACACACATATTTATAGGACTCCCAATCAGAGGCAACTAGAAACACCTGCCTCCAATTGAGAGTCCAGCACCCAACCTACACATAGAAAAACTACCCTAGAACATAC
>NC_138306.1:93057500-93107500 GCF_965601325.2 Salmo salar | reverse complement strand
TAATGACATCACATAGAGACTGTGTCTTCTAGAATAACCAACAGTAATGACATCACATAGAGACTGTGTCTTCTAGAATAACCAACAGTAATGACATCACATAGAGACTGTGTCTTCTAGAATAACCAACAGTAATGACATCACATAGAGACTGTGTCTTCTAGAATAACCAACAGTAATGACATCACATAGAGACTGTGTCTTCTAGAATAACCAACAGTAATGACATGCATGCATCCCTAACAGCACCCTGTGTTCAACAGCAGCGCACTATGCAGGGAATGAGGTGATATTTGGGACACAGGGTTTTCTACTTGAAATGCAGTAGATTTGGCCACTCATTACTGCAGTAGTCAGACTGGGTAAGGAAGGCTACTGGCCACTCATTACTGCAGTAGTCAGATTGGGTAAGGAAGGCTACTGGCCACTCATTACTGCAGTAGTCAGACTGGGTAAGGAAGGCTACTGGCCACTCATTACTGCAGTAGTCAGATTGGGTAAGGAAGGCTACTGGCCACTCATTACTGCAGTAGTCAGATTGGTTAAGGAAGGCTACTGGCCACTCATTACTGCAGTAGTCAGACTGGGTAAGGAAGGCTACTGGCCCCTCATTACGGCAGTAGTCAGACTGGGTAAGGAAAGCTACTTTGGCCCCTAAATACTGCAGTAGTCAGACTGGGTAAGGAAGGCTACTGGCCACTCATTACTGCAGTAGTCAGACTGGGTAAGGAAGGCTACTTTGGCCCCTAAATACTGCAGTAGTCAGATTGGGTAAGGAAGGCTCCTGGCCACTCATTACTGCAGTAGTCAGATTGGGTAAGGAAGGCTACTGGCCACTCATTACTGCTGTAGTCAGATTGGGTAAGGAAGGCTCCTGGCCACTCATTACTGCTGTAGTCAGATTGGGTAAGGAAGGCTCCTGGCCACTCATTACTGCTGTAGTCAGATTGGGTAAGGAAGGCTCCTGGCCACTCATTACTGCTGTAGTCAGACTGGGTAAGGAAGGCTCCTGGCCACTCATTACTGCAGTAGTCAGACTGGGTAAGGAAGGCTCCTGGCCACTCATTACTGCAGTAGTCAGACTGGGTAAGGAAGGCTACTGGCCACTCATTACTGCAGTAGTCAGATTGGGTAAGGAAGGCTCCTGGCCACTCATTACTGCTGTAGTCAGACTGGGTAAGGAAGGCTACTGGCCACTCATTACTGCAGTAGTCAGACTGGGTAAGGAAGGCTACTGGCCACTCATTACTGCAGTAGTCAGACTGGGTAAGGAAGGCTACTGGCCACTCATTACTGCAGTAGTCAGACTGGGTAAGGAAGGCTACTGGCCACTCATTACTGCTGTAGTCAGACTGGGTAAGGAAGGCTACTGGCCACTCATTACTGCAGTAGTCAGACTGGGTAAGGAAGGCTCCTGGCCACTCATTACTGCAGTAGTCAGACTGGGTAAGGAAGGCTACTGGCCACTCATTACTGCAGTAGTCAGACTGGGTAAGGAAGGCTCCTGGCCACTCATTACTGCAGTAGTCAGACTGGGTAAGGAAGGCTACTGGCCACTCATTACTGCAGTAGTCAGATTGGTTAAGGAAGGCTACTGGCCACTCATTACTGCAGTAGTCAGACTGGATAAGGAAGGCTACTGGCCCCTCATTACGGCAGTAGTCAGACTGGGTAAGGAAAGCTACTTTGGCCCCTAAATACTGCAGTAGTCAGACTGGGTAAGGAAGGCTACTGGCCACTCATTACTGCAGTAGTCAGACTGGGTAAGGAAGGCTCCTGGCCACTCATTACTGCAGTAGTCAGACTGGGTAAGGAAGGCAACTTTGGCCCCTAAATACTGCAGTAGTCAGACTGGATAAGGAAGGCTACTGGCCACTCATTACTGCAGTAGTCAGACTGGGTAAGGAAGGCAACTTTGGCCCCTAAATACTGCAGTAGTCAGACTGGGTAAGGAAGGCTCCTGGCCACTCATTACTGCAGTAGTCAGACTGGGTAAGGAAGGCTACTTTGGCCCCTAAATACTGCTGTAGTCAGATTGGGTAAGGAAGGCTCCTGGCCACTCATTACTGCAGTAGTCAGATTGGGTAAGGAAGGCTCCTGGCCACTCATTACTGCAGTAGTCAGATTGGGTAAGGAAGGCTCCTGGCCACTCATTACTGCTGTAGTCAGACTGGGTAAGGAAGGCTCCTGGCCACTCATTACTGCAGTAGTCAGACTGGGTAAGGAAGGCTCCTGGCCACTCATTACTGCAGTAGTCAGACTGGGTAAGGAAGGCTCCTGGCCACTCATTACTGCAGTAGTCAGACTGGGTAAGGAAGGCTCCTGGCCACTCATTACTGCTGTAGTCAGACTGGGTAAGGAAGGCTCCTGGCCACTCATTACTGCAGTAGTCAGACTGGGTAAGGAAGGCTCCTGGCCACTCATTACTGCTGTAGTCAGACTGGGTAAGGAAGGCTACTGGCCACTCATTACTGCAGTAGTCAGACTGGGTAAGGAAGGCTCCTGGCCACTCATTACTGCAGTAGTCAGACTGGGTAAGGAAGGCTCCTGGCCACTCATTACTGCTGTAGTCAGATTGGGTAAGGAAGGCTACTGGCCACTCATTACTGCAGTAGTCAGACTGGGTAAGGAAGACCAAGTCCATTTATTAATACAGCCTCTCAGGCAGACATGTTGTCTTGGAAATCAATTGGAACAAAAACAAAGTATGAAAAATAACCGTTAACTTGCTTCAATACATAAAACAGGAGAAATGTAGCTTTAAGATATTCTCAGTAGAGTTTCTCAGTAGAGTTTCTCAGTAGAGTTTCTCAGTAGAGTTTCTCAGTAGAGTTTCTCAGTAGAGTTTCTCAGTAGGCAGTCTGTTTACAAAGCGTTGATTTGAGTAACTAAGTCCTATGTGAGTTCTTTGGGTTTCGTAAGGGAAAGATGGTGGGATCACGGCAAGAACATGGTCAAAAGGTAATCATTTGGCCTGGACTGAACCTGTTTGGTTGGTGTTGGACTCTCTTTGGGCGTCAGAATTTATTGGTTCTGATAAGGCAATATGTATGTGACGCATGACCCATTTAGGACATGTTGATCATCTCTATACCTGTTAACCTCTTCTCTCTCTCCATGTTGAGCATCTCTATACCTGTTAATATCTCCATGTTGATCATCTCTATACCTGTTAATATCTCCATGTTGATCATCTCTATACCTGTCAATATCTCCATGTTGATCATCTCTGTACCTGTTAATATCTCCATGTTGATCATCTCTGTACCTGTCAATATCTTCTCTCTCTCCATGTTGATCATCTCTGTACCTGTTAATATCTCCATGTTGATCATCTCTGTACCTGTTAATATCTCCATGTTGATCATCTCTATACCTGTCAATATCTCCATGTTGATCATCTCTATACCTGTTAATATCTCCATGTTGATCATCTCTATACCTGTCAATATCTCCATGTTGATCATCTCTGTACCTGTTAATATCTCCATGTTGATCATCTCTGTACCTGTCAATATCTTCTCTCTCTCCATGTTGATCATCTCTGTACCTGTCAATATCTCCATGTTGATCATCTCTGTACCTGTTAATATCTCCATGTTGATCATCTCTGTACCTGTCAATATCTTCTCTCTCTCCATGTTGATCATCTCTTTACCTGTTAATATCTCCATGTTGATCATCTCTGTACCTGTCAATATCTTCTCTCTCTCCATGTTGATCATCTCTGTACCTGTTAATATCTCCATGTTGATCATCTCTGTACCTGTCAATATCTTCTCTCTCTCTCTCCATGTTGATCATCTCTATACCTGTTAATATCTCCATGCTGATCATCTCTGTACCTGTCAATATCTTCTCTCTCTCCATGTTGATCATCTCTGTACCTGTTAATATCTCCATGCTGATCATCTCTGTACCTGTCAATATCTTCTCTCTCTCCATGTTGATCATCTCTGTACCTGTCAATATCTTCTCTCTCTCCATGTTGATCATCTCTGTACCTGTTAATATCTCCATGTTGATCATCTCTATTCCTGTCAATATCGTCTCTCTCTCCATGTTGATCATCTCTATACCTGTTAATATCTCCATGTTGATCATCTCTATACCTGTCAATATCTCTATGTTGATCATCTCTGTACCTGTCAATATCTTCTCTCTCTCCATGTTGATCATCTCTGTACCTGTCAATGTCTTTTCTCTCTGCAGGGCTGATGCACTTGATGTCTGTCTCCAGTTTGCTGTGCCTCTGACCTGTGTTGCAAAATGAAAACATGACTTAAATGTAAGCTCCTCAATTACAAAATAGCTGCTACAACCTTCTAACTCTCCCCCCCAAAAAATCTGAAGACCGTAGACTTTGTGTAAGTCCCAAATGAGACCCTATTCCCTTTTTTAGTGCACTACTTTAGACCCTGTTCCTTTTTTAGTGCGCTACTTTAGACCCTATTCCCTTTTTTTAGTGCACTACTTTAGACCCTATTCCCTTTTTTTAGTGCACTACTTTAGACCCTATTCCCTTTTTTTAGTGCACTACTTTAGACCCTATTCCCTTTTTTTAGTGCACTACTTTAGACCCTATTCCCTTTTTTTAGTGCACTACTTTAGACCCTATTCCTTTTTTAGTGCACTACATTAGACCCTATTCCCCTTTTTTAGTGCACTATTTTAGACCCTTTTCCCTTTTTTAGTGCACTACTTTAGACCCTATTCCCTTTTTTTAGTGCACTACTTTAGACTCTATTCCCTTTTTTAGTGCACTACTTTAGACTCTATTCCCTTTTTTAGTGCACTACTTTAGACCCTATTCCCTTTTTTAGTGCACTACTTTAGACCCTATTCCCTTTTTTAGTGCACTACTTTTAACAAGAGGTGCTGGTCAAAAGTATTGCACTATATAGGGAATAGGGAGCCATTTTGGGAGGTATCCTGTGAGTGGTTCACCCTCTCAGCTTCTCTAGCTCAGCCTATTATACAGCACTTAGCCTCTGGGGTAGGGGGAAACCAAATGAACAGGGGAAAGGCTTGACTGTACCCTGCACTTTTCAAGATCATTTTAACAACTCTGCTACCCTAACCTCAACTCTGTTGAGGGCTGTTACCATGTCAACTGTTAGCTGGAGAGAAAGAGAGTGAGAGAGAGAAAATAAATACAAAGAGAAAAATAGAGGGTTATTAATGGGAAGAGAAAAAAGCATGAGAGAGAGGGAGAGAGAGAGAGAGAGAGAGATGAAAAGGGGGAGATAGGAACTGAGAGAGAGAGTTAAAAAAGGGGGAGATAGGAACTGAGAGAGAGAGAGAGAGACAGAGAGAGATGAAATGGGGAGATAGGAACTGAGAGAGAGAGACAGAGAGAGATGAAAAGGGGAGATAGGAACTGAGAGAGAGAGAGTTAAAAAAGGGGGAGATAGGAACTGAGAGAGAGAGAGAGAGACAGAGACAGATGAAATGGGGAGATAGGAACTGAGAGAGAGAGACAGAGAGAGATGAAAAGGGGAGATAGGAACTGAGAGAGAGAGAGTTAAAAAGGGGGAGATAGGAACTGAGAGAGAGAGAGAGAGAGAGAGAGAGAGAGTTAAAAAAGGAGAGATAGGAATTGAGAGAGAGAGAGAGAGAGAGAGATGAAAAGGGGGAGATAGGAACTGAGAGAGAGAGAGAGAGACAGAGAGAGATGAAATGGGGAGATAGGAACTGAGAGAGAGAGACAGAGAGAGATGAAAAGGGGAGATAGGAACTGAGAGAGAGAGAGAGTTAAAAAGGGGGGAGATAGGAACTGAGAAAGAGACAGAGAGAGAGAGAGAGAGAGAGAGATGAAAAGGGGGAGATAGGAACTGAGAGAGAGACAGAGAGAGAGATGAAAAGGGGGTGAGAGAGGAACTGAGAGAGACAGAACGTGTGATAGAGAAGTGGTAAACCATATGCTTGGTGAAACATCTGTGTTCCCCCGGGGGGGAGTGGCAGAGACCGATGGAGCCGCGTTACTCCAAAGGAAAATATATGATTATGATTGAATAAATGAATAACGCGCTAAGTCATTTAAAGTCATCTGACGCTCTAAAAGGATTGGGGATCCACGGCACATCTGTCTCAATGCTCCACCCTTACACTGATGAAGGGGGGGGGGGGGGGGGGGGGGTTGTGTTGGGGATGGGTGTGTGGATGGTACAGTGAGACTGGGAAGTACTGCAGATTAGGCCTGGTACACTGAGGTAAAATGGTACATGGGAAATACGCAAAACGTCAACGAATATAAATGGTAAATACTCCATAATGAATATAAAACAATGACCTTCAGCATTGCTCTGAGAGGGGACAACAGATTGACCTGTTGAGAAGAGTGTGTCTGATATACAGGATGGATAATATTAGCCCACATCTCTCTGATTGGACGGAGGAGTTATCCTTCACAACGTTGATGTCTTCCTGTTCCTCTCTTCACATTCATCAACGGAGGAAAATGAAATGAAATCCCGACAACTTGCTAATAAAGGAGAGAATAAAGAACATTACAAGGTTATAAAAAAGCCCTCTTTTTGTCATATAAAACATTATAAACCCGAGGAGAGAATTGACACTAGGACATGCATCCTAAATGGCATCCTATTGCCTTTAAAGTGCACTACTGTTGACCAAGGAGCCATAAGGGATCAGGTCAAAAGAAGTGCACTATATAGAGAATAGGGTGTCATTTGTGGATTTAGGTTGATGTAGACGATTCTCTTTGAATAGGGAATGTGTAACAGTGAAGAACATGCCATTCTGTACTGTTGTGTTCTGGAAACACTTCCAGTGTTCTTGTACAAGGGGGCTAATAAAAAGAGAGAACAAAATATATTGGTTTTGTAGTGTTTCTGGGTTTGCTTTGAGAAATCGTTCTTTACAACAGGGAACCAGCGCAAGGATACTAATTAAAGTCAGTCAGAACACGGAACGCTACTGCGTCGTCCCAAAAAATTGTGACAACAAACATTGTTCATTAATTTTTTTCTGCTAACTTTCTTAAAAGATACCAGAGAATCTGGTTTATTTATGTATTTCTTCTCCTCATCCACAAACACAATACTTTGCTTTGCTTTTCTGAAGCATCTTGTCACAGGCAGTCTATGCATACACAAAGCTGTTAGTTCTTTATTGTCTCTCTCAATATGTTTATTTTTAAATCCTTTTTTTATTTTTTTTTGTATCTTTACTCGTAATTTTGTGTTTATCCAAAACTAGACTGTCTTGATGTGGGAAAATTATAATGAGGTTTATGTTTCTAGGACGTCGGCATTGGAAATTAGCCTTTCCTCTCAGTGGGATACTGAAAGTATTCATCAGGTTTTTTTTTTCCTTCTTCTAATTTGAATTTAATAATGAAGCAGCAGATGATCGACAGGAAGAAGAGACAAGAGAATAAAAACAGAGAAAACAAAGGAGGTTTGAGGAGAGGAGAGGAGAGGAGAGGAGAGGAGAGGAGAGGAGAGGAGAGGAGAGGAGAGGAGAGGAGAGGAGAGGAGAGGAGAGGAGAGGAGAGGAGAGGAGAGGAGAGGAGAGGAGAGGAGAGGAGAGGAGAGGAGAGGAGAGGAGGCAACACTAGATAATTACACAGCCTAGAGAGGAGAGGAGAGGAGGCAGGACTAGTTAATTACACAGCCTAGAGAGGAGAGGAGAGGAGGCAGGACTAGTTAATTACACAGCCTAGAGAGGAGAGGAGGCAGGACTAGTTAATTACACAGCCTAGAGAGGAGAGGAGAGGAGAGGAGAGGAGAGGAGAGGAGAGGAGAGGAGAGGAGAGGAGAGGAGAGGAGAGGAGAGGAGAGGAGAGGAGAGGAGAGGAGAGGAGAGGAGGCAACACTAGATAATTACACAGCCTAGAGAGGAGAGGAGAGGAGGCAGGACTAGTTAATTACACAGCCTAGAGAGGAGAGGAGAGGAGGCAGGACTAGTTAATTACACAGCCTAGAGAGGAGAGGAGGCAGGACTAGTTAATTACACAGCCTAGAGAGGAGAGGAGAGGAGAGGAGAGGAGAGGAGAGGAGAGGAGAGGAGAGGAGAGGAGAGGAGAGGAGAGGAGAGGAGAGGAGAGGAGAGGAGAGGAGAGGAGAGGAGAGGAGAGGAGAGGAGAGGAGAGGAGAGGAGGCAACACTAGATAATTACACAGCCTAGAGAGGAGAGGAGAGGAGGCAGGACTAGTTAATTACACAGCCTAGAGAGGAGAGGAGAGGAGGCAGGACTAGTTAATTACACAGCCTAGAGAGGAGAGGAGGCAGGACTAGTTAATTACACAGCCTAGAGAGGAGAGGAGAGGAGGCAGGACTAGTTAATTACACAGCCTAGAGAGGAGAGGAGAGGAGCCAGGACTAGTTAATTACACAGCCTAGAGAGGAGAGGAGAGGAGGCAGGACTAGTTAATTACACAGCCTAGAGAGGAGAGGAGGCAGGACTAGTTAATTACACAGCCTAGAGAGGAGAGGAGAGGAGGCAGGACTAGTTAATGACACAGCCTAGAGAGGAGAGGAGGCAGGACTAGTTAATTACACAGCCTAGAGAGGAGAGGAGGCAGGACTAGTTAATTACACAGCCTAGAGAGGAGAGGAGAGGAGGCAGGACTAGTTAATTACACAGCCTAGAGAGGAGAGGAGAGGAGGAAGTACTACTTAATTACACAGCCTAGAGAGGAGAGGAGAGGAGGACTAGTTAATTACACAGCCTAGAGAGGAGAGGAGGCAGCACTAGTTAATGACACAGCCTAGAGAGGAAAGGAGGCAGGACTAGTTAATTACACAGCCTAGAGAGGAGAGGAGGCAGGACTAGTTAATTACACAGCCTAGAGAGGAGAGGAGAGGAGGCAGGACTAGTTAATTACACAGCCTAGAGAGGAGAGGAGGCAGGACTAGTTAATTACACAGCCTAGAGAGGAGAGGAGAGGAGGCAGCACTAGTTAATTACACAGCCTGGAGAGGAGAGGAGAGGAGGACTAGTTAATTACACAGCCTAGAGAGGAGAGGAGAGGAGGCAGCACTAGTTAATTGCACAGCCTAGAGAGGAGAGGAGGCAGGACTAGTTAATTACACAGCCTAGAGAGGAGAGGAGGACAAGTTAATTACACTGCCTAGAGAGGAAAGGATAGGAGGCAGCACTAGTAAATTACACAGCCTAGAGAGGAGAGGAGAGGAGGCCTAGTTAATTACACAGCCTAGAGAGGAGAGGAGAGGAGGCAGCACTAGTTAATTACACAGCCTAGAGAGGAGAGGAGAGGAGGCAGCACTAGTTAATTACACAGCCTAGAGAGGAGAGGAGAGGAGGCAGCACTAGTTAATTACACAGCCTAGAGAGGAGAGGAGAGGAGAGGAGAGGAGAGGAGAGGAGAGGAGAGGAGAGGAGAGGAGAGGAGAGGAGTACTAGTTAATTACACAGCCTAGAGAGGAGAGGAGAGGAGGCGGCACTAGTTAATTACACAGCCTAGAGAGGAGAGGAGATGAGGACTAGTTAATTACACAGCATAGAGAGGAGAGGAGAGGAGGCAGGACTAGTTAATTACACAGCCTACACAACAGAACCACACACTCACTACACTACAGAACCACCCACTACACTACAGAACCACAACCACACACTACACTACAGAACCACAACCACACACTACACTACAGAACCACACACTCACTACACTACAGAACCACACACTCACTACACTACAGAACCACAACCACACACTCACTACACTACAGAACCACAACCACACACTCAATACACTACAGAACCACAACCACACACTACACTACAGAACCACACACTACACTACAGAACCACACACTACACTACACTACAGAACCACTCACTACACGGCACTACAGAACCACACACTACACTACAGAACCACAACCACACACTACACTACACTACACTACAGAACCACACACAACACTACAGAACCAAACACAACACTACAGAACCACAAACTACACAACACTACAGAACCACTCACTACACTACAGAACCACTCACTACACTACAGAACCACACACTACACTACAGAACCACTCACTACACTACAGATCCACACACTACACTACAGAACCACACACAACACTACAGAACCACTCACTACAATACAGAACCGCTCACTACACTACAGAACCACACACTACACTACAGAACCACTCACTACACTACAGAACCACACAGTACACTACATCGCCACTCACTACACTACAGAACCACACAATAAACTACAGAACCGCTCACTACACTACAGAACCACACACTACACTACAGAACCACTCACTACAGAACCACACACTACAGAACCACACACTTCACTACACTACAGAACCACTCACTACACTGCACTACAGAACCACTCACTACAGAACCACACACTTCACTACAGAACCACACACTACACTACACTACTGAACCACTCACTACACTACAGAACCAGAACCACTCATTACACTACACTACAGAACCACACACAACACTACAGAACCACTCACTACACTACAGAACCACATACTACAGAACCACACACTTCACTACAGAACCACACACTACACTACAGAACGAAACACTACACTACACTACAGAACCACACACTACACTACACTACACTACACTACACTACAGAACCAGAACCACACACTAAACTACAGAACAAAACACTACACTACAGAACCACACACTACACTACACTACAGAACCACTCACTACACTACAGAACCACTCACTACACTACAGAACCACACACTACACTACAGAACCACACACTACACAACAGAACCGCACACTACACTACAGAACCACACACTACACTACAGAACCAGAACCACTCACTACACTACAGAACCAGAACCACTCACTACACTACAGAACCACACACTACACTACAGAACCACACACTACACTACAGAACCACACACTACACTACAGAACCACACACTACACTACACTACACTACAGAACCACTCACTACACTACAGAACCACTCACTACACTACAGAACCACTCACTACACTACAGAACCACTCGCTACACTACACATTTAGAACTAGGAATAGATATAGTCCTTGGTTCACTCCAGACCTGTCTGCCCTTGATCAGCACAAAAACATCCTGTGGTGTTCTGCATTAGCATCGAATAGCCCCCGTGATATGCAACTTTTCAGGGAAGTTAGGAACAAATATACACAGGCAGTTACAGTGAGGGAAAAAAAGTATTTGATCCCCTGCTGATTTTGTACGTTTGCCCACTGACAAAGAAAGGATCAGTCTATCATTTTAATGGTAGGTTTATTTGAACAGTTAGAGACAGAATAACAACAAAAAAATCCAGAAAAAGGCATGTCAAAAATGTTATAAATTGATTTGCATTTTAATGAGGGAAATAAGTATTTGTCCCCTCTGCAAAACATGACTTAGTACTTGGTGGCAAAACCCTTGTTGGCAATCACAGAGGTCAGACGTTTCTTGTAGTTGGTCACCAGGTTTGCACACATCTCAGGAGGGATTTTGTCCCACTCCTCTTTGCAGATCTTCTCCAAGTCATTAAGGCTTCGAGGCTGACGTTTGGCAACTCGAACCTTCAGCTCTCTCCACAGATTTTCTATGGGATTAAGGTCTGGAGACTGGCTAGGCCACTCGAGGACCATAATGTGCTTCTTCTTGAGCCACTCCTTTGTTGCCTTGGCCGTGTGTTTTGGGTCATTGTCATGCTGGAATACCCATCCACGACCCATTTTCAATGCCCTGGCTGAGGGAAGGAGGTTCTCACCCAAGATTTGACGGTACATGGCCCCGTCCATCGTCCCTTTGATGCGGTGATGTTGTCCTGTCCCCTTAGCAGAAAAACACCCCCAAAGCATAATGTTTCCACCTCCATGTATGACAGTGGGGATGGTGTTCTTGGGGTCATAGGCAGCATTCCTCCTCCTCCAAACACGGCGAGTTGAGTTGATGCCAAAGAGCTCCATTTTGGTCTCATCTGACCACAACACTTTCACCCAGTTGTCCTCTGAATCATTCAGATGTTCATTGGCAAACTTCAGACGGGCATGTATATGTGCTTTCTTTAGCAGGGGGACCTTGCAGGCGCTGCTGGATTTCAGTCCTTCACGGCGTAGTGTGTTACCAATTGTTTTCTTGGTGACTATGGTCCCAGCTGCCTTGAGATCATTGACAAGATCCTCCCGTGTAGTTCTGGGCTGATTCCTCACCCTTCTCATGATCATTGCAACTCCACGAGGTGAGATCTTGCATGGAGCCCCAGGCCGAGGGAGATTGACCGTTCTTTTGTGTTTCTTCCATTTGCGAATAATCGCACCAACTGTTGTCACCTTCTCACAAAGCTGCTTGGCGATGGTCTTGTAGCCCATTCCAGCCTTGTGTAGGTCTACAATCTTGTCCCTTACATCCTTGGAGAGCTCTTTGGTCTTGGCCATGGTGGAGAGTTTGGAATCTGATTGATTGATTGCTTCTGTGGACAGGTGTCTTTTATACAGGTAACAAACTGAGATTAGGAGCACTCCCTTTAAGTGTGTGCTCCTAATCTCAGCTCGTTACCTGTATAAAAGACACCTGGGAGCTGGAAACTTTCTGATTGAGAGGGGGTCAAATACTTATTTCCCTCATTAAAATGCAAATCAATTTATAACATTTTTGACATGCGTTTTTCTGGATTTTTTTGTTGTTATTCTGTCTCTCACTGTTCAAATAAACCTACCATTAAAATTATAGACTGATCATTTCTTTGTCAGTGGGCAAACGTACAAAATCAGCAGGGGATCAAATACCTTTTTCCCTCACTATAGGAAAGCTAAGGCTAGCTTTTTCAAACAGAAATTTGCTTCCTGTAGTACTAACTCAAAAAAGTTCTGAGACACTGTAAAGTCCATGGAGAATAAGAGCACCTCCTCCCAGCTGCCCAGTGCTCTGAGGCTAGGAAACACTGTTACCACCGATAAATCCACTATAATTGAGAACTTTAATAAGCATTTCTCTACGGCTGGCCATGCTTTCCACCTGGCTACCCCTACCCCGGTCAACTGCCCGGCACCCTCCACAGCATCACGCCAAAGCCCCCACCATTTCTCCTTCACCCAAATCCAGATAGCTGATGTTCTGAAAGAGCTGCAAAATCTGGACCCATACAAATCAGCGGGGCTAGACAATCTGGACCCTCTCTTTCTAAAATTATCTGCCGAAATTGTTGCAACCCCTATTACTAGCCTGTTCAACCTCTCTTTTGTATCGTCTGAGATTCCCAAAGATTGGAAAGCTGCCGCGGTCATCCCCCTCTTCAAAGGGGGTGACACTCTAGACCCAAACTGCTACAGAACTATATCTGTCCTACCCTGTCTTTCTAAGGTCTTCGAAAGCCAAGTTAACAAACAGATTACCGACCATTTCGAATCCCACCATACCTTCTCCGCTATGCAATCTGGTTTCAGAGCTGGTCATGGGTGCACCTCAGCCACGCTCAAGGTACTACACGACATCATAACCGCCATCGATAAGAGACATTACTGTGCAGCCGTATTCATCGACCTGGCCAAGGCTTTTGACTCTGTCGATCACCACATTCTTATTGGCAGACTCGACAGCCTTGGTTTCTTAAATTATTGCCTCGCCTGGTTTACCAACTACTTCTCTGATAGAGTTCAGTGTGTCAAATTGGTGGGCCAATTGTCCGGACCTCTGGCAGTCTCTATGGGTGTGCCACAGGGTTCAATTCTCGGGCCGACTCTCTTCTCTGTATACATCAATGATGTCGCTCTTGCTGCTGGTGATTCTCTGATCCACCTCTATGCAGACGACACCATTCTGCATACTTCTGGCCCTTCTTTGGACACTGTGTTAACTAACCTCAAGACGAGCTTCAATGCCATACAACTCTCCTTCCGCTGCCTCCAACTGCTCTTAAACGCAAGTAAAACTAAATGCATGCTATTCAATCGATCACTGCCCACACCTGCCTGCCCGTCCAGCATCACTACTCTGGACGGCTCTGACTTAGAATACGTGGACAACTACAAATACCTAGGTGTCTGGTTAGACAGTAAACTCTCCTTTCAGACTCACATTAAGCATCTCCAATCCAAAATGAAATCTAGAATCGGCTTCCTATATCACAACAAAGCATCCTTCACTCATGCTGCCAAACATACCCTCGTAAAACTGACCATCCTACCGATCCTCCACTTCGGTGATATCATCTATAAAATAGCCTCCAACACTCTAGTCAACAAACTGGATGCAGTCTATCACAGTGCCATCCGTTTTGTCACCAAAACCCCATAAACTACCCACCATTGCGACCTGTACGCTCTCGTTGGTTGGCCCTCGCTTCATACTCGTCGCCAAACCCACTGGCTACAGGTTATCTACAAGTCTCTGCTAGGTAAAGCCCCACCTTATCTCAGCTCACTGGTCACCATAGCAGCACCCACTCGTAGCACGTGCTCCAGCAGGTATATCTCACTGGTCACCCCCAAAGCCAATTCCTCCTTTGGTCGTCTTTCCTTCCAGTTCTCTGCTGCCAATGACTGGAACGAACTGCAAAAATCTCTGAAGCTGGAGACTCATATCTCCCTCACTAGCTTTAAGCACCAGCTGTCAGAGCAGCTCACAGATCACTGCACCTGTACATAGCCCATCTGTAAACAGCCCATCTATCTACCTACCTCATCCCCATACTTTATTTATTTATTTATCTTGCTCCTTTGCACCCCAGTATCTCTACTTGCACATTCATCTTCTGCACATCTACCATTCCAGTGTTTAATTGCTATATTGTAATGACTTCGCCACCATGGCCTATTTATTGCCTTAACTCCCGTATCTTACCTCATTTGCACTCACTGTATATATACTTTTTATCTACTGTATATAGACTTTTTGTTTTGTTCTGTTCTGTATGTTTTGTTATTCCATGTGTAACTCTGTGATGTTGTATGTTGTCGAACTGCTTTGCTTTATCTTGGCCAGGTCGCAGTTGTAAATGAGAACTTGTTCTCAACTTGCCTACCTGGTTAATTAAATAAAGGTGAAATAAAGATTAGATTTTTTTAAGCTACAGAACCACACACTACACTACACTACAGAACCACACACTACACACAGAACCAGAACCACTCACTACACTACACTACAGAACCACACACTACAAATCAGAACCACACACTACACTACAGAACCACACACTACACTACACTACAGAACCACACACTACACTACAGAACCACACACTACACTACACTACAGAACCACACACTACACTACAGAACCACACACTACACTACAGAACCACACACTACAATACAGAACCACACACTACACTACACTACAGAACCACACACTACACTACAGAACCACACACTACACTACACTACACTACAGAACCACTCACTACACTACACTACAGAACCACACACTACACTACACTACAGAACCACACACTACACTACAGAACCACACACTACAATACAGAACCACACACTACACTACACTACAGAACCACACACTACACTACACTACAGAACCACTCACTACACTACAGAACCACACACTTCACTAAAGAACCACACACTACACTACAGAACCAGAACCACTCACTATACTACAGAACCACACACTACACTACACAACAGAACCACACACTACACTACAGAACCACTCACTACACAACAGAACCACACACTACAGAACCACACACTACACTACAGAACCAGAACCACACACTACACTACAGAACCACTCACTACACAACACTACAGAACCACACACTACACTACACTACACTACAGAACCACACACTACACTACACTACAGAACCACACACTACACTACAGAACCACACACTACACTACACTACAGAACCAGAACCACTCACTACACTACAGAACCACTCACTACACTACATTACAGAACCAGAACCACACACTACACTACAGAACAACTCACTACACTACACTACAGAACCACAACCACACACTACACTACAGAACCACACACTACACTACAGAACCAGAACCACACACTACACTACAGAACCACACACTACACTACAGAACCACACACTACACTACAGAACCACACACTACACTGCAGAACCAGAACCACTCACTACACTACAGAACCACACACTACACTACACTACAGAACCACTCACTACACTACACTACAGAACCACACACTGCACTACAGAACCACACACTACACTACAGAACCACACACTACACTACACTACAGAACCACTCACTACACTACACTACAGAACCACACACTACACTACAGAACCACACACTACACTACACTACAGAACCACACACTACACTACAAAACCACACACTACACTACAGAACCACACACTACAATACAGAACCACACACTACACTACACTACAGAACCACACACTACACTACAGAACCACACACTACACTACACTACACTACAGAACCACTCACTACACTACACTACAGAACCACACACTACACTACACTACAGAACCACACACTACACTACAGAACCACACACTACAATACAGAACCATACACTACACTACAGAACCACAACCACACACTACACTACAGAACCACACACTACACTACACTACAGAACCACACACTACACACAGAACCAGAACCACTCACTACACTACACTACAGAACCACACACTACAAATCAGAACCACACACTACACTACAGAACCACACACTACACTACACTACAGAACCACACACTACACTACAGAACCACACACTACACTACACTACAGAACCACACACTACACTACAGAACCACACACTACACTACAGAACCACACACTACAATACAGAACCACACACTACACTACACTACAGAACCACACACTACACTACAGAACCACACACTACACTACACTACACTACAGAACCACTCACTACACTACACTACAGAACCACACACTACACTACACTACAGAACCACACACTACACTACAGAACCACACACTACAATACAGAACCACACACTACACTACACTACAGAACCACACACTACACTACACTACAGAACCACTCACTACACTACAGAACCACACACTTCACTAAAGAACCACACACTACACTACAGAACCAGAACCACTCACTATACTACAGAACCACACACTACACTACACAACAGAACCACACACTACACTACAGAACCACTCACTACACAACAGAACCACACACTACAGAACCACACACTACACTACAGAACCAGAACCACACACTACACTACAGAACCACTCACTACACAACACTACAGAACCACACACTACACTACACTACACTACAGAACCACACACTACACTACACTACAGAACCACACACTACACTACAGAACCACACACTACACTACACTACAGAACCAGAACCACTCACTACACTACAGAACCACTCACTACACTACATTACAGAACCAGAACCACACACTACACTACAGAACAACTCACTACACTACACTACAGAACCACAACCACACACTACACTACAGAACCACACACTACACTACAGAACCAGAACCACACACTACACTACAGAACCACACACTACACTACAGAACCACACACTACACTACAGAACCACACACTACACTGCAGAACCAGAACCACTCACTACACTACAGAACCACACACTACACTACACTACAGAACCACTCACTACACTACACTACAGAACCACACACTGCACTACAGAACCACACACTACACTACAGAACCACACACTACACTACACTACAGAACCACTCACTACACTACACTACAGAACCACACACTACACTACAGAACCACACACTACACTACACTACAGAACCACACACTACACTACAAAACCACACACTACACTACAGAACCACACACTACAATACAGAACCACACACTACACTACACTACAGAACCACACACTACACTACAGAACCACACACTACACTACACTACACTACAGAACCACTCACTACACTACACTACAGAACCACACACTACACTACACTACAGAACCACACACTACACTACAGAACCACACACTACAATACAGAACCATACACTACACTACAGAACCACAACCACACACTACACTACAGAACCACACACTACACTTCACTACAGAACCACACACTACACTACAGAACCACACACTGCACTACAGAACCACACACTACAATACACTACACTACACTACACTACACTACAGAACCACACACTACACTACAGAACCACTCACTACACTACAGAACCACACACTACACTACAGAACCACACACTACACTACAGAACCACACACTACACTACACTACAGAACCACACACTACACTACAGAACCACTCACTACACTACAGAACCACACACTACACTGCACTACAGAACCAGAACCACTACACTACAGAACCACTCACTACACTACAGAACCACTACACTACTGAGCCAAACTCAACCCAGTAGTCCTGCTCCATAATTAAAGGAGGGACCTCGGCTGGAACAACTGTAGCTTCCAGCTTGTTTTGAAATTCCTGTCAAGTCGTCGGTCAGAAGTTCTGTTTGAATAGATCCAAACAGGTCAGTTGATCAGGGGGTGGATAAAGATGAAGAGAGGAATTGTATATTTTTCATTCAACAACAATTTACTCCTCATAGCATCTCTCCCTTCCTCTCTCCTTCCCTCCCTCCCTCCCTCCCTCTCTTCTTTCCTCCCTCCCTTCCTCCCTCTCTTCTTTCCTCCCTCCCTCCTTCTCTCCTTTCTTCCCTCCCTCCCTCTTTTCTTTCCTCCCTCCCTCTCTCCATTCCTCCCTCCCTCTCTCCTTTCCTCCCTCTCTCCTTTCCTCCCTCCCTTCCTCTCTCCTTTCCTCCCTTCCATCCTCTCTCCTTTCCTCCCTCTCTCCTTTCCTCCCTCCCTCTCTCCTTTCCTCCCTCTCTCCTTTCCTCCCTCCCTCCCTCTCTTCTTTCCTCCCTCCCTCCCTCTCTCCTTTCCTCCCTCCCTCCCTCTCTCCTTTCCTCCCTCCCTCCCTCTCTCCTTTCCTTCCTCCTACCTTAGTATCCAAATGGTAAAGGAACCCCCCCATCCTTCACTTCCAATGTGTTACGCCAAAGAGGGAAAGAATCTTCTCCTATAGATCTGATAAGCAAAGGGAGAAAGACGATTGGAGGAAAGCCTGGAAGTGACTTGTGTCCTCAGGCTACACAAGTAAAACATTTAGGAGATAGAGAGAGGGTAAATCTCTCTCTCTCTTCCTCTCTCTCTCTCTCTCTCTCTCTCTCTCTCTCTCTCTCTCTCTCTCATATATACATTTTTGGGAAGATGTTATGTTTAGTAAGAGCCAATAGCCAGGCTTTAACCGTATTTTTCTTATACCTCCTCTCCTCTCATAGCCGGGGGTAGAGTGGAGAGAGGGATAAAATTGAGAATTCAGTCAGTCCCGCTGCCCCAACACTGCAAAAGGCTTTAAATTCCACCAGTTTAACCCACAGATGGCATAGCATGGCATGGCCGGCACTAAACACACACAATACGCACGCAGACAAAAGCTAAGCTAAGCTGCTGAACAACGTGAAGAATCTCTGAGGAGGAAGAACAGAAAATAATGATGATAGCTATGAGTTCTATCCACCTGAAGGGAAAAGAACGAGAGGAGAAAACCATTCACCAAGAGAACAAGGAGGAGAAAACTATTCACCAAGAGAACAGGAGGAGAAAACTATTCAACAAGAGAACAGGAGGAGAAAACTATTCAACTAGAGAACAGGAGGAGAAAACCATTCAACAAGAGAACAGGAGGAGAAAACCATTCAACAAGAGAACAGGAGGAGAAAACCATTCAACTAGAGAACAGGAGGAGAAAACCATTCACCAAGAGAACAGGAGGAGAAAACCATTCAACTAGAGAACAGGAGGAGAAAACCATTCACCAAGAGAACAGGAGGAGAAAACCATTCAACAAGAGAACAGGAGGAGAAAACCATTCAACAAGAGAACAGGAGGAGAAAACCATTCAACTAGAGAACAGGAGGAGAAAACCATTCAACAAGAGAACAGGAGGAGAAAACTATTCAACAAGAGAACAAGGAGGAGAAAACTATTCAACAAGAGAACAGGAGGAGAAAACCATTCAACAAGAGAACAGGAGGAGAAAACCATTCAACAAGAGAACAGGAGGAGAAAACCATTCAACTAGAGAACAGGAGGAGAAAACCATTCAACAAGAGAACAGGAGGAGAAAACCATTCAACAAGAGAACAGGAGGAGAAAACCATTCACCAAGAGAACAGGAGGAGAAAACCATTCAACTAGAGAACAGGAGGAGAAAACCATTCACCAAGAGAACAGGAGGAGAAAACCATTCAA
Source organism: Salmo salar (assembly GCF_965601325.2). NCBI lineage: Eukaryota > Metazoa > Chordata > Actinopteri > Salmoniformes > Salmonidae > Salmo > Salmo salar. The sequence continues at coordinate 93,087,158 of NC_138306.1, read as the reverse complement.
CTAGAGAACAAGGAGGAGAAAACCATTCACCAAGAGAACAGGAGGAGAAAACCATTCACCAAGAGAACAAGGAGGAGAAAACTATTCACCAAGAGAACAGGAGGAGAAAACCATTCAACAAGAGAACAAGGAGGAGAAAACCATTCAACTAGAGAACAGGAGGAGAAAACCATTCAACAAGAGAACAGGAGGAGAAAACCATTCAACAAGAGAACAGGAGGAGAAAACCATTCACCAAGAGAACAGGAGGAGAAAACCATTCACCAAGAGAACAGGAGAAAACCATTCACCAAGAGAACAGGAGGAGAAAACCATTCACCAAGAGAACAGGAGGAGAAAACTATTCAACAAGAGAACAGGAGGAGAAAACCATTCAACTAGAGAACAGGAGGAGAAAACCATTCAACTAGAGAACAAGGAGGAGAAAACAATTCACCAAGAGAACAGGAGGAGAAAACCATTCACCAAGAGAACAGGAGGAGAAAACCATTCACCAAGAGAACAGGAGGAGAAAACCATTCAACAAGAGAACAGGAGGAGAAAACCATTCAACAAGAGAACAGGAGGAGAAAACCATTCAACTAGAGAACAAGGAGGAGAAAACTATTCAACAAGAGAACAGGAGGAGAAAACCATTCAACTAGAGAACAGGAGGAGAAAACCATTCACCAAGAGAACAGGAGGAGAAAACTATTCAACTAGAGAACAGGAGGAGAAAACTATTCAACAAGAGAACAGGAGGAGAAAACCATTCACCAAGAGAACAGGAGGAGAAAACCATTCAACTAGAGAACAGGAGGAGAAAACCATTCAACAAGAGAACAGGAGAAAACTATTCAACTAGAGAACAGGAGGAGAAAACCATTCAACAAGAGAACGGGAGAAAACTATTCAACTAGAGAACAGGAGGAGAAAACTATTCAACTAGAGAACAGGAGAAAACCATTCAACAAGAGAACAGGAGGAGAAAACCATTCAACAAGAGAACAGGAGGAGAAAACCAAACAAGGCCTTTTTCTCAGAATGAACAGAACTTGTGTCGTGATGCAAAAGAATAGAAAAAGCCCTCAAGCAAGACATATCGGTCATCTAACCAGCTAAGTAGCTTACAATCAATCTAATGTGGTTTGATATTGGACAAAAATCACAGTAATTGTGGCTACTTCCCAACTGACGCCCTATTCCATATATAGTGCACTACTTTATCCCAGAGCCCCCATAGGGTAGTGCACTATATAGGGAGTAGGGTGCCATTTGGGATGTCGGCTACTGTGTTGTTATAGTTACACAGTTGAGGTTTTTCTAACCAATCACGTCTGTGTGCAACATGTCATGTTTAGATCCCGAAGCCTCCACAAGACTCAAGTGCCGTTATGATTGGTTCTGGGTGGTTACCACGGCAGCCAAGGAACCGCGCATCATGCATGCGCGCACACACACACACACTCACACACACACACACACACACACACTAGCGCACACACACACACACTAGCGCACACACACACACACACACACACACACACACACACACACACACACACACACACACACACTAGAGCACACACACACACACACACACACACACACACACACACACACACACACACACACACACACACACACACACACACACACTAGAGCACACATACACACACACTAGAGCACACACACACTCTCATGCATTCTCTGTGTAATCAGACGGTAAGAGATCATTCAGCAGTGAAAACGAGACCGCAGCGTTTATCTGGGGAAAATAATTGAATGAATGACTTCATTATTTGTTTATTCTCCATATCCCTGAATGTCTAGGCTGAGTCCAAAACGGCACCCTGTTCTCTATATACAGAATCCTCTGGGTCCTGGTCGGAAGTAGCTCACTAAGTAGGGAATGTGGCTCAGATTGTAAAGCATGGCACTTGCAAAGCCAAGACTGTAGGTTCGATTCACGGGGACACCCCGTGTGTAAAATGGATGGATCCATTCTATAACTAGAGGGACTCCTGTTATCTCCAGGAGTGATTCTATAGCTAGAGGACCTCTATTATCTCCAGGAGTGATTCTATAGCTGGAGGACTCCTGCTATCTCCAGGAGTGATTCTATAACTAGAGGGACTCCTGTTATCTCCAGGAGTGATTCTATAGCTAGAGGACATCTATTATCTCCAGGAGTGATTCTATAACTAGAGGACCTCTATTATCTCCAGGAGTGATTCTATAACTAGAGGACTCCTGTTATCTCCAGGAGTGATTCTATAACTAGAGGGCTCCTGTTATCTCCAGGAGTGATTCTATAACTAGAGGACTCCTGTTATCTCCAGGAGTGATTCTATAAATAGAGGACTCCTGTTATCTCCAGGAGTGATTCTATAACTAGAGGACTCCTGTTATCTCCAGGAGTGATTCTATAGCTAGAGGACTCCTGTTATCTCCAGGAGTGATTCTATAGCTAGAGGGACTCCTGTTACCTCCAGGAGTGATTCTATAGCTAGAGGGACTCCTGTTATCTCCAGGAGTGATTCTATAACTAGAGGACTCCTGTTATCTCCAGGAGTGATTCTATAGCTAGAGGACGTCTATTATCTCCAGGAGTGATTCTATAACTAGAGGGACTCCTGTTATCTCCAGGAGTGATTCTATAACTAGAGGACTCCTGTTATCTCCAGGAGTAATTCTATAACTAGAGGACTCCTGTTATCTCCAGGAGTAATTCTATAGCTAGAGGACCTCTATTATCTCCAGGAGTGATTCTATAACTAGAGGGACTCCTGTTATCTCCAGGAGTGATTATATAGCTAGAGGACCTCTATTATCTCCAGGAGTAATTCTATAACTAGAGGACTCCTGTTATCTCCAGGAGTGATTCTATAACTAGAGGGACTCCTGTTATCTCCAGGAGTGATTCTATAACTAGAGGACTCCTGTTATCTCCAGGAATGATTCTATAACTAGAGGACTCCTGTTATCTCCAGGAGTGATTCTATAACTAGAGGGCTCCTGTTATCTCCAGGAGTGATTCTATAACTAGAGGACTCCTGTTATCTCCAGGAGTGATTCTATAAATAGAGGACTCCTGTTATCTCCAGGAGTGATTCTATAACTAGAGGACTCCTGTTATCTCCAGGAGTGATTCTATAGCTAGAGGACTCCTGTTATCTCCAGGAGTGATTCTATAGCTAGATGGACTCCTGTTACCTCCAGGAGTGATTCTATAGCTAGAGGGACTCCTGTTATCTCCAGGAGTGATTCTATAACTAGAGGACTCCTGTTATCTCCAGGAGTGATTCTATAGCTAGAGGACTCCTGTTATCTCCAGGAGTGATTCTATAACTAGAGGACTCCTGTTATCTCCAGGAGTGATTCTATAGCTAGAGGACTCCTGTTATCTCCAGGAGTGATTCTATAGCTAGAGGGACTCCTGTTATCTCCAGGAGTGATTCTATAGCTAGAGGGACTCCTGTTATCTCCAGGAGTGATTCTATAGCTAGACTCCGGTTATCTCCAGGAGTGATTCTATAGCTAGAGAACTCCTGTTATCTCCAGGAGTGATTATATAGCTAGAGGGACTCCTGTTATCTCCAGGAGTGATTCTATAACTAGAGGACTCCTGTTATCTCCAGGAGTTATTCTATAACTAGAGGACTCCTGTTATCTCCAGGAGTGATTCTAAAGATAGAGGACTCCTGTTATCTCCAGGAGTGATTCTATAGCTAGAGGACCCCTGTTATCTCCAGGAGTTATTCTATAGCTAGAGGGACTCCTGTTATCTCCAGGAGTGATTCTATAGCTAGAAGGACTCCTGTTATCTCCAGGAGTGATTCTATAGCTAGAGGGACTCCTGTTATCTCCAACAGTGATTCTATAACTAGAGGGACTCCTGTTATCTCCAGGAGTTATTCTATAGCTAGAGGGACTCCTGTTATCTCCAGGAGTGATTCTATAACTAGAGGGACTCCTGTTATCTCCAGGAGTGATTATATAGCTGGAGGGCCTCCTGTTATCTCCAGGAGTGATTCTATAGCTAGAGGACTCCTGTTATCTCCAGGAGTGATTATATAGCTAGAGGGACTCCTGTTATCTCCAGGAGTGATTCTATAACTAGAGGGACTCCTGTTACCTCCAGGAGTGATTCTATAACTAGAGGAATCCTGTTATCTCCAGGAGTGATTCTATAGCTAGAGGACTCCTGTTATCTCCAGGAGTGATTCTATAGCTGGAGGACTCCTGTTATCTGCAGGAGTGATTCTATAACTAGAGGGACTCCTGTTATCTCCAGGAGTGATTCTATAGCTGGAGGACTCCTGTTATCTCCAGGAGTGATTCTATAACTAGAGGACTCCTGTTATCTCCAGGAGTGATTATATAGCTAGAGGACTCCTGTTATCTCCAGGAATGATTCTATAGCTAGAGGGACTCCTGTTACCTCCAGGAGTGATTCTATAGCTAGAGGTCTCCTGTTATCTCCAGGAGTGATTCTATAGCTGGAGGACTCCTGCTATCTCCAGGAGTGATTCTATAGCTAGAGGACTCCTGTTATCTCCAGGAGTGATTCTATAGCTAGAGGACTCCTGTTATCTCCAGGAGTGATTCTATAGCTAGAGGGACTCCTGTTATCTCCAGGAGTTATTCTATAGCTAGAGGGACTCCTGTTATCTCCAGGAGTGATTCTATAGCTAGACTCCGGTTATCTCCAGGAGTGATTCTATAGCTAGAGGACTCCTGTTATCTCCAGGAGTTATTCTATAACTAGAGGACTCCTGTTATCTCCAGGAGTGATTCTAAAGATAGAGGACTCCTGTTATCTCCAGGAGTGATTCTATAGCTAGAGGACCCCTGTTATCTCCAGGAGTTATTCTATAGCTAGAGGGACTCCTGTTATCTCCAGGAGTGATTCTAAAGATAGAGGACTCCTGTTATCTCCAGGAGTGATTCTATAGCTAGAGGACCCCTGTTATCTCCAGGAGTGATTCTATAGCTAGAGGGACTCCTGTTATCTCCAGGAGTGATTCTATAGCTAGAAGGACTCCTGTTATCTCCAGGAGTGATTCTATAGCTAGAGGGACTCCTGTTATCTCCAACAGTGATTCTATAGCTAGAGGACTCCTGTTATCTCCAGGAGTGATTCTATAGCTAGAGGGACTCCTGTTATCTCCAGGAGTTATTCTATAACTAGAGGACTCCTGTTATCTCCAGGAGTTATTCTATAGCTAGAGGGACTCCTGTTATCTCCAGGAGTGATTCTATAACTAGAGGGACTCCTGTTATCTCCAGGAGTGATTATATAGCTGGAGGGCCTCCTGTTATCTCCAGGAGTAATTCTATAGCTAGAGGACTCCTGTTATCTCCAGGAGTGATTATATAGCTAGAGGGACTCCTGTTATCTCCAGGAGTGATTCTATAACTAGAGGGACTCCTGTTACCTCCAGGAGTGATTCTATAACTAGAGGAATCCTGTTATCTCCAGGAGTGATTCTATAGCTAGAGGACTCCTGTTATCTCCAGGAGTGATTCTATAGCTGGAGGACTCCTGTTATCTGCAGGAGTGATTCTATAACTAGAGGGACTCCTGTTATCTCCAGGAGTGATTCTATAGCTGGAGGACTCCTGTTATCTCCAGGAGTGATTCTATAACTAGAGGACTCCTGTTATCTCCAGGAGTGATTCTATAGCTAGAGGGACTCCTGTTATCTCCAGGAGGGTTTCTATAACTAGAGGGACTCCTGTTATCTCCAGGAGGGTTTCTATAACTAGAGGGACTCCTGTTATCTCCAGGAGTGATTCTATAACTAGAGGGACTCCTGTTATCTCCAGGAGTGATTCTATAGCTGGAGGGCCTCCTGTTATCTCCAGGAGTGATTCTATAGCTAGAGGACTCCTGTTATCTCCAGGAGTGATTATATAGCTAGAGGGACTCCTGTTATCTCCAGGAGTGATTCTATAACTAGAGGGACTCCTGTTACCTCCAGGAGTGATTCTATAACTAGAGGAATCCTGTTATCTCCAGGAGTGATTCTATAGCTAGAGGACTCCTGTTATCTCCAGGAGTGATTCTATAGCTGGAGGACTCCTGTTATCTGCAGGAGTGATTCTATAACTAGAGGGACTCCTGTTATCTCCAGGAGTGATTCTATAGCTGGAGGACTCCTGTTATCTCCAGGAGGGATTCTATAGCTAGAGGGACTCCTGTTATCTCCAGGAGTGATTCTATAACTAGAGGACTCCTGTTATCTCCAGGAGTGATTCTATAGCTAGAGGGACTCCTGTTATCTCCAGGAGGGATTCTATAGCTAGAGGACTCCTGTTATCTCCAGGAGTTGTAAGTATAATTGTTTTGTCTTTATCTGTTGTGGTCTAGTATTGTCTTTTTGCTAGCTAGCACCATCTACTTTAAGTGCTGTCTGTCTTCCCAGTGGTCTACTTGTTGTGTGAACTGCTGACTGCTCATCATTTGCAGATAGTTGTTGACACATCAACCAGGATCAAGGGGCAGGGAAATCTGTGCCTTGTTTTGGTAACCCATAGAGATCCAGGGTAATGATAGATGGTTGACCCATAGAGATCCAGGATAATGATAGATGGTTGACCCATAGAGATCCAGGGTAATGATAGATGGTTGACCCATAGAGATCCAGGGTAATGATAGATGGTTGACCCATAGAGATCCAGGATAATGATAGATGGTTGACCCATAGAGATCCAGGATAATGACAGATGGTTGACCCATAGAGATCCAGGGTAATGATAGATGGTTGACCCATAGAGATCCAGGGTAATGATAGATGGTTGACCCATAGAGATCCAGGATAATGATAGATGGTTGACCCATAGAGATCCAGGATAATGATAGATGGTTGACCCATAGAGATCCAGGATAATGACAGATGGTTGACCCATAGAGATCCAGGGTAATGATTGATGGTTGACCCATAGAGATCCAGGGTAATGATAGATGGTTGACCCATAGAGATCCAGGATAATGATAGATGGTTGACCCATAGAGATCCAGGATAATGACAGATGGTTGACCCATAGAGATCCAGGGTAATGATAGATGGTTGACCCATAGAGATCCAGGGTAATGATAGATGGTTGACCCATAGAGATCCAGGATAATGATAGATGGTTGACCCATATGAGAACTCAATCCTGGACATTTGGTTCAATAAGTGTTGATATGTGGAACAGCATGTCAAACAAAATTGCACTAGTTCTTATTTCACGCACATAAACACACACACACACACACACACACACACATAAACACACACACACACACAAATTGCTTGTGCCGTGTTGAAGCAGAACATCAGAGAAGAGATCCAGGGTAATGACGGGAGATGAGAACTCATCAGTCCAGTCTCTGTGTGTAGATTTTGGCTCAATATGTGGAACTCCTTGTCAAATCTGTCGTTTCAAATTACACAAACATTCTCATGGACACGTTAGAGGGGGGAAAAAAAACAGTGGCGATGAACTTCATCTTTCTGAAGGGTCCTAATGATGTAAAGATCAAACCAGATATAAACAAATACTTCTTCATACACACACACACACACACACACACACACACACACACACACACACACACACACACACACACACACACACATATAATGACCTGCATTATTAAACACAATGTTATATCTACTCCACTATCCCCGCCCACCTTCTCCCTCTAGGTGACCTAAACACCGTGGTCTGGGGGCCCTTCAGACAACAGAGCCCTGCTAGAGTCCGCGTCCCAAATCCTTTTTTTGCCCAACGCACCCAGGGCTCTGGTTAAATACAAGTGCACTACGTAGGGGCTAGAGTGCCATTTGGGATGCGTCCCCAGTGACTGGCCCTAGCCTGCTTGTTAGTGTCCACTCTACACTACAGTCTGTCTGCAAGAGAGCAGATGGTTGTTAATAATGGCCAGCTCCATGCCCCCTGGTTAACACACATGCAGGCACACACACACACACACACACACACGCACGCACACACGCACATGTGCATGCGCACACGCACACGCACACGCACACACCAACACACACACTCCAACACACCACCAGCTTCCCTCGTCCACTATCCTCAAAGGCTAAAAAGCATGGTTGGCGAAGTCCGTCAGAAAGCTATCTCTGCTCTGGGCTTTAGCACGCTACAGACTCCTCTCCTTTCCCCCTCTCTCTCTCCACACTCCTCTCCTTTCCCCCTCTCTCTCCACACTCCTCTCCTTTCCCCCTCTCTCTCTCCACACTCCTCTCCTTTCCCCCTCTCTCTCTCCACACTCCTCTCCTTTCCCCCTCTCTCTCTCCACACTCCTCTCCTTTCCCCCTCTCGCTCTCCACACTCCTCTCCTTTCCCCCTCTCTCTCCACACTCCTCTCCTTTCCCCCTCTCTCTCTCCACACTCCTCTCCTTTCCCCCTCTCTCTCTCCACACTCCTCTCCTTTCCCCCTCTCTCTCTCCACACTCCTCTCCTTTCCCCCTCTCTCTCTCCACACTCCTCTCCTTTCCCCCTCTCTCTCTCCACACTCCTCTCCTTTCCCTCTCTCTCTCTCCACACTCCTCTCTCCCCCTCTCTCTCCACACTCCTCTCCTTTCCCTCTCTACCTCTCTCCTTTCCCTCTCTCTCTCCACACTCCTCTCTCCCCCTCTCTCTCCACACTCCTCTCTCCCCCTCTCTCTCCACACTCCTCTCCTTTCCCTCTCTCTCTCCACACTCCTCTCTCCCCCTCTCTCTCCACACTCCTCTCTCCCCCTCTCTCTCCACACTCCTCTCCTTTCCCCCTCTCTCTCCACACTCCTCGCTGTCTCTCCACACTCCTCTCCTCTCCCTCTCTCTCTCCACACTCCTCTCTTTCTCTCCACACTCCTCTCCTTTCCCTCTCTCTCTCCACACTCCTCTCTTTCTCTCCACACTCCTCTCCTTTCCCCCTCTCTCTCCACACTCCTCTCTGTCTCTCCACACTCCTCTCCTTTCCCCCTCTCTCTCTCCACACTCCTCTCCTTTCCCTCTCTCTCTCCACACTCCTCTCCTTTCCCTCTCTCTCTCTCTCCACACTCCTCTCTCCCTCTCGCTCTGTCCCTCTCTCCACACTCCTCTCTCTCTCTCCACACTCCTCTCCTCTCTCCCCTCTCTCTCTCTCCACACTCCTCTCTGTCTCCACACTCCTCTCTGTCCCTCTCTCTCCACACTCCTCTCTCCCCCTCTCCCCCTCTCTCTCTCCACACTCCTCTCTCTCTCTCTCCACACTCCTCTCTCCCCCTCTCTCTCTCCACACTCCTCTCTCTCTCCACACTCCTCTCTCCCCCTCTCTCTCTCTCCACACTCCTCTCTCCCCCTCTCTCTCCACACTCCTCTCTCCCCCTCTCCACACCGAGTCCCAGAACTCTAGCCTGCTCTCCAAACTAAACAGGAGAGGAGTAGCAGAAGCACTGAACTTAAATGTTCCTGGCCTCACCAAGGTCTGAATCAACAGTTACCCTCAGGCTATCTGTGTTTTGGCGGGGCTGTCGATGGTTCAGGAGCTCAAACCAAAGTCACATTCTAGGAGGTAATAACAGGATCAGACAACAACACACACACGCACACACACACACACGCACGCACGCACACACGCACGCACGCACGCACGCACACACACCAAAATCAGGTATTCTGTTGAGGGACAGTTAGTTATATTGAACAGGTCTTAATGTGATCTGTTGAGGGACAATTTGTTATTTTGAACAGGTCTGATCTGTTGAGGGACAGTTAGTTATTTTGAACAGGTCTTAATGTGATCTGTTGAGGGACAGTTAGTTATTTTTAACAGGTCTGATCTGTTGAGGGACAGTTAGTTATTTTTAACAGGTCTTAATGTGATCTGTTGAGGGACAGTTAGTTATTTTGAACAGGTCTGATCTGTTGAGGGACAGTTAGTTATATTGAACAGGTCTTAATGTGATCTGTTGAGGGACAGTTAGTTATTTTTAACAGGTCTTAATGTGATCTGTTGAGGGACAGTTAGTTATTTTGAACAGGTCTGATCTGTTGAGGGACAGTTAGTTATTTTTGTAACACGCCTCTGGCAAGAGGGGGGGGTGTGTGGAATCAGGAGCAGGAGAGCAGATGGGTTCCAGTAAATCAAATGTTTATTACAGGGGGTCCCAAAGGCACAGCACAACCACAAAGGGTAACCGCACAAAATGTAGCATCCACCCACAGGGAAGGAATTGGTGCACACAGAGGAGAAACCTGGACTCCGTTAACTATCGAGCAAAAATGTCCCCGGTAAAACACATACCGCACAAAACGAAACAAAATCCCGTGGTGCAGGCACGCACCCCTTACAGTACTAAACAGCAACAATCCCGCACACAGCCAAACCTGCAGCGGGGAAATATAAACCCACCGAATCAGTACAACTAGACACAGGTGTGTAAAACAAGACAGTGCTAAACGAAAAAGGAAAATGGGATCGGTGGCAGCTAGTAGGCCGGCGACGACGACCGCCGAGCACCGCCCGAACAGGGAGAGGAGCCACCTTCGGTGGAAGTCGTGACATTTTTGAACAGGTCTTAATGTGATCTGTTGAGGGACAGTTAGTTATATTGAACAGGTCTGATCTGTTGAGGGACAGTTAGTTATTTTGAACAGGTCTTAATGTGATCTGTTGAGGGACAATTAGTTATATTGAACAGGTCTTAATGTGATCTGTTGAGGGACAGTTAGTTATTTTGAACAGGTCTTAAAACCTGTTAGGGCTAGGGGGCAGTATTGACACGGCCGGATAAAAAACGTACCCGATTTAATCTGGTTACTACTCCTGCCCAGTAACTAGAATATGCATATAATTATTGGCTTTGGATAGAAAACACCCTAAAGTTTCTAAAACTGTTTGAATGGTGTCTGTGAGTATAACAGAACTCATATGGCAGGCCAAAACCTGAGAAGATTCCATGCAGGAAGTGGCCTGTCTGACAAGTTGTTGTTCATTTTGGCTCTTTTTATTGAAGACTGAGGATCTTTGCTATAACGTGACACTTCCTACGGCTCCCATAGGCTCTCAGAGCCCGGGAAAAAGCGGAATGATATCGAGGCAGCCTCTGGCTGAAACACATTATCGCGTTTGGCAAGTGGCCGATCAGAGTACTATGGGCTTAGGCGCGTGCCCGAGTCGACCCCATGCTTTATTTTCTTTCGTCTGTTTACCTAAACGCAGATTCCCGGTCGGAATATTATCGCTTTTTTACGAGAAAAATGGCATAAAAATTTATTTTAAACAGCGGTTGACATGCTTCGAAGTACGGTAATGGAATATTTCAATTTTTTTTGTCACGAAATGCGCCATGCTCGTCACCCTTATTTACCCTTTCGGATAGTGTCTTGAACGCACGAACAAAACGCCGCTATTTGGATATAACAATGGTTTATTTGGGACCAAACCAACATTTGTTATTGAAGTAGAAGTCCTGGGAGTGCATTCTGACGAAGAACAGCAAAGGTAATAACATTTTTCTTATAGTAAATCTGACTTTGGTGAGTGCTAAACTTGCTGGGTTTCTAAATAGCTAGCCCTGTGATGCCGGGCTATCTACTGAGAATATTGCAAAATGTGCTTTCACCGAAAAGCTATTTTGAAATCGGACATATCGAGTGCATAGAGGAGTTCTGTATGTATAATTCTTAAAATAATTGTTATGTTTTTTGTGAACGTTTATCGTGAGTAATTTAGTAAATTCACCGGCAGTGTTCGGTGGGAATGCTAGTCACATGCTAGTCACATGCTAATGTAAAAAGCTGGTTTTTGATATAAATATGAACTTGATTGAACAAAACATGCATGTATTGTATAACATAATGTCCTAGGGTTGTCATCTGATGAAGATCATCAAAGGTTAGTGCTGCATTTAGCTGTGGTTTGGGTTTATGTGACATTATATGCTAGCTTGAAAAATGGGTGTCTGATTATTTCTGGCTGGGTACTCTGCTGACATAATCTAATGTTTTGCTTTCGTTGTAAAGCCTTTTTGAAATCGGACAGTGTGGTTAGATTAACGAGAGTCTTGTCTTTAAAATGGTGTAAAATAGTCATATGTTTGAGAAATTGAAGTTTTTGCATTTTTGAGGTATTTGAATAACGCGCCACGGGATTACACTGGCTGTTGAGTAGGCGTCCCACCTAGCCCATAGAGGTTAATCTGATCTGTTGAGGGACAGTTAGTTATTTTGAACAGGTCTGATCTGTTGAGGGACAGTTAGTTATTTTGAACAGGTCTGATCTGTTGAGGGACAGTTAGTTATTTTGAACAGGTCTTAATGTGATCTGTTGAGGGACAGTTAGTTATTTTGAACAGGTCTGATCTGTTGAGGGACAGTTAGTTATTTTGAACAGGTCTAAAGGTGACCTGTTGAGGGACAGTTAGTTATATTGAACAGGTCTAAAGGTGACCTGTTGAGGGACAGTTAGTTATTTTGAACAGGTCTGATCTGTTGAGGGACAATTAGTTATTTTGAACAGGTGTTAACTGAAACAGTATTACTCCATAATGTTTCAGTACTAGCTAAACATGTTCACTTTACCAGTAGTTCGCAAAAACATTCGGTGACACGGAAAGAAAAGGAAAATGTTGTGAGTCTGGTAAAATAATCTGTAATAGAGTGTTAGCTGTAGTAATATTTTATTAGTTAGCAAGGATTAGAGGTGGGTGTCACGGTTGTGTGGAGAGACGGACCAAGGCGCAGCAACAGCTAACCCAGTCACATCAACCTCTGAAATCAACAGCTAACAACAGCTAACCCAGTCACATCAACCTCTGAAATCAACAGCTAACAACAGCTAACCCAGTCACGTCAACCTCTGAAATCAACAGCTAACAACAGCTAACCCAGTCACATCAACCTCTGAAATCAACAGCTAACAACAGCTAACCCAGTCACATCAACCTCTGAAATCAACAGCTAACAACAGCTAACCCAGTCACATCAACCTCTGAAATCAACAGCTAACCCAGTCACATCAACCTCTGAAATCAACAGCTAACAACAGCTAACCCAGTCGCATCAACCTCTGAAATCAACAGCTAACAACAGCTAACCCAGTCACATCAACCTCTGAAATCAACAGCTAACAACAGCTAACCCAGTCACATCAACCTCTGAAATCAACAGCTAACCCAGTCACATCAACCTCTGAAATCAACAGCTAACAACAGCTAACCCAGTCACATCAACCTCTGAAATCAACAGCTAACAACAGCTAACCCAGTCACATCAACCTCTGAAATCAACAGCTAACCCAGTCACATCAACCTCTGAAATCAACAGCTAACAACAGCTAACCCAGTCACATCAACCTCTGAAATCAACAGCTAACAACAGCTAACCCAGTCACGTCAACCTCTGAAATCAACAGCTAACAACAGCTAACCCAGTCACATCAACCTCTGAAATCAACAGCTAACAACAGCTAACCCAGTCACATCAACCTCTGAAATCAACAGCTAACAACAGCTAACCCAGTCACATCAACCTCTGAAATCAACAGCTAACAACAGCTAACCCAGTCACATCAACCTCTGAAATCAACAGCTAACAACAGCTAACCCAGTCACGTCAACCTCTGAAATCAACAGCTAACAACAGCTAACCCAGTCACATCAACCTCTGAAATCAACAGCTAACAACAGCTAACCCAGTCACATCAACCTCTGAAATCAACAGCTAACAACAGCTAACCCAGTCACATCAACCTCTGAAATCAACAGCTAACCCAGTCACATCAACCTCTGAAATCAACAGCTAACAACAGCTAACCCAGTCACATCAACCTCTGAAATCAACAGCTAACAACAGCTAACCCAGTCACGTCAACCTCTGAAATCAACAGCTAACAACAGCTAACCCAGTCACATCAACCTCTGAAATCAACAGCTAACAACAGCTAACCCAGTCACATCAACCTCTGAAATCAACAGCTAACAACAGCTAACCCAGTCACATCAACCTCTGAAATCAACAGCTAACAACAGCTAACCCAGTCACATCAACCTCTGAAATCAACAGCTAACAACAGCTAACCCAGTCGCATCAAACTCTGAAATCAACAGCTAACGTTCCCTTTTAGTTTGTTTTAGCTGTTTTCCATTGACACTTCTATCCGTAATATTAATGATGTTGCTGTTCTCCCTGGTCAGAAAACCTGCTAGCAAACGTCCGACATCGTTACCTCTCTATGGTAAGAGGAAGATCGAATTCAGATTTTTTTGCAACAACGAGGTCTGAGTGGCAAACAGTAAGGTTCATACAAACCTGTGCTGTTCCAAACTAATTGCTAGCTAGAAGCTAGATGAAATAATATGTTTAATGAAAGCATGCCCTGTTAGATAAACAGTATATAAATAAATTTAAAAAGAGTTCTACATAGAACCTTTTGGATCGGTCAATTCAAAATGTAACTGCCATTCTGATTTAAAAACCAACTGCCAATCCATTCCAGCATGAAGACGCAAGAGGACTTTCAAATACAGCCGACCAATAAGCACGTTATTTTGCGGGGAATTATGATAAGCAGAGTTGATTATTTAATTAAAATATATGAAGCCAAAGTCATATGATAAACTGTAGGCGAAATACATAAAGTTGAAACATTTGAGCACATCAGAAAAGGCTAGGCTACTTCAATTCACCTCTTTACAAGCTAGCCAGCTAACTCTCATATATACTTTCTTTTTTATTATGGGATATGCCAAATAGAGGTACAGAGCCAGCCTGATATTAGCAATTAGCTAAATGTTTCTTTAATTCACTATTTCAGTGTGGAGTCAATTGAGGGGACTAGCACATGTTTCATGAAGCTATTAGAAGACTGTTGCTAACTGAGAGGAGGTATGTATAAATAATTTATAATAAATTATGTGTAATAAGTCTTGGTGATTAATCGCCTAGTTAATCATTACCTGACTTTTAACACACTATGTTTTTCTCCGTCTGGCACTAACCCAGAACTATCAGAGGCAGAGGATCTCTCTTTCTGCTGCTGCTGACAACAACTGCAATGTAAGTTGTTCTTCTACATCATAATAATGATGTGTCTGCTGGGCATTTAGTCTTCATAACGAGTTGGACCTGTGATGCAGGTACCCAGCCGGATAAGGAGTTGGACCTGTGATGCATGTACCCAGCCAGATAAGGAGTTGGACCTGTGATGCAGGTACCCAGCCACCGAAGGAGTTGGACCTGTGATGCAGGTACCCAGCCGCCGAAGGAGTTTGACCTGTGATGCAGGTACCCATCCGCCGAAGGAGTTGGACCTGTGATGCAGGTACCCAGCGGCTAAGGAGTTGGACCTGTGATGCAGGTACCCAGCTGGCTAAGGAGTTGGACCTGTGATGCAGGTACCCAGCGGCTAAGGAGTTGGACCTGTGATGCAGGTACCCAGCTGGCTAAGGAGTTGGACCAGTGATGCAGGTACCCAGCGGCTAAGGAGTTGGACCTGGGATGCAGGTACCCAGCCGGATAAGGAGTTGGACCTGTGATGCAGGTACCCAGCCAGCTAAGGAGTTGGACCTGTGATGCAGGTACCCAGCCGGCTAAGGAGTTGGACCTCTGATGCAGGTACCCAGCCGATAAGGAGTTGGACCTGTGATGCAGGTACCCAGCCAGCTAAGGAGTTGGACCTGTGATGCAGGTACCCAGCCGGATAAAGAGTTGGACCTGTGATGCAGGTACCCAGCTGGCTAAGGAGTTGGACCTGTGATGCAGGTACCCAGCCAGCTAAGGAGTTGGACCAGTGATGCAGGTACCCAGCCGGCTAAGGAGTTGAACCTGTGATGCAGGTACCCAGCTGGCTAAGGAGTTGGACCTGTGATGCAGGTACCCAGCGGCTAAGGAGTTGGACCTGTGATGCAGGTACCCAGCTGGCTAAGGAGTTGGACCTGTGATGCAGGTACCCAGCCAGATAAGGAGTTGGACCAGTGATGCAGGTACCCAGCTGGCTAAGGAGTTGGACCAGTGATGCAGGTACCCAGCTGGCTAAGGAGTTGGACCTGTGATGCAGGTACCCAGCCGGATAAGGAGTTGAACCTGTGATGCAGGTACCCAGCTGGCTAAGGAGTTGGACCTGTGATGCAGGTACCCAGCCGCCTAAGAAGTTGGACCAGTGATGCAGGTACCCAGCGGCTAAGGAGTTGGATCTGTGATGCAGGTACCCAGCTGGCTAAGGAGTTGGACCTGTGATGCAGGTACCCAGCCAGATAAAGAGTTGGACCAGTGATGCAGGTACCCAGCTGGCTAAGGAGTTGGACCAGTGATGCAGGTACCCAGCGGCTAAGGAGTTGGACCTGTGATGCAGGTACCCATCTGGCTAAGGAGTTGGACCAGTGATGCAGGTACCCAGCAGCTAAGGAGTTGAACCTGTGATGCAGGTACCCAGCCGGCTAAGGAGTTGAACCTGTGATGCAGGTACCCAGCTGGCTAAGGAGTTGGACCTGTGATGCAGGTACCCAGCGGCTAAGGAGTTGGACCTGTGATGCAGGTACCCAGCTGGCTAAGGAGTTGGACCTGTGATGCAGGTACCCAGCCAGATGAGGAGTTGGACCAGTGATGCAGGTACCCAGCTGGCTAAGGAGTTGGACCAGTGATGCAGGTACCCAGCGGCTAAGGAGTTGGACCTGTGATGCAGGTACCCAGCTGGCTAAGGAGTTGGACCAGTGATGCAGGTACCCAGCTGGCTAAGGAGTTGGACCAGTGATGCAGGTACCCAGCGGCTAAGGAGTTGGACCAGTGATGCAGGTACCCAGCTGGCTAAGGAGTTGGACCTGTGATGCAGGTACCCAGCTGGCTAAGGAGTTGGACCTGTGATGCAGGTACCCAGCCAGCTAAGGAGTTGGACCTGTGATGCAGGTACCCAGCCGGCTAAGGAGTTGGACCTGTGATGCAGGTACCCAGCTGGCTAAGGAGTTGGACCTGTGATGCATGTACCCAGCCGGACAAGGAGTTGGACCAGTGATGCAGGTACCCAGCAGCTAAGGAGTTGGACCTGTGATGCAGGTACCCAGCGGCTAAGGAGTTGGACCTGTGATGCAGGTACCCAGCTGGCTAAGGAGTTGGACCTGTGATGCAGGTACCCAGCCAGCTAAGGAGTTGGACCTGTGATGCAGGTACCCAGCCGGCTAAGGAGTTGGACCTGTGATGCAGGTACCCAGCCGGATAAGGAGTTGGACCTGTGATGCAGGTACCCAGCCAGATAAGGAGTTGGACCAGTGATGCAGGTACCCAGCTGGCTAAGGAGTTGGACCAGTGATGCAGGTACCCAGCCGGCTAAGGAGTTGGACCTGTGATGCAGGTACCCAGCTGGCTAAGGAGTTGGACCAGTGATGCAGGTACCCAGCTGGCTAAGGAGTTGGACCAGTGATGCAGGTACCCAGCCACCGAAGGAGTTGGACCTGTGATGCAGGTACCCAGCCGCCGAAGGAGTTTGACCTGTGATGCAGGTACCCATCCGCCGAAGGAGTTGGACCTGTGATGCAGGTACCCAGCGGCTAAGGAGTTGGACCTGTCATGCAGGTACCCAGCTGGCTAAGGAGTTGGACCTGTGATGCAGGTACCCAGCGGCTAAGGAGTTGGACCTGTGATGCAGGTACCCAGCTGGCTAAGGAGTTGGACCAGTGATGCAGGTACCCAGCGGCTAAGGAGTTGGACCTGGGATGCAGGTACCCAGCCGGATAAGGAGTTGGACCTGTGATGCAGGTACCCAGCCAGCTAAGGAGTTGGACCTGTGATGCAGGTACCCAGCCGGCTAAGGAGTTGGACCTGTGATGCAGGTACCCAGCCGATAAGGAGTTGGACCTGTGATGCAGGTACCCAGCCAGCTAAGGAGTTGGACCTGTGATGCAGGTACCCAGCCGGATAAAGAGTTGGACCTGTGATGCAGGTACCCAGCTGGCTAAGGAGTTGGACCTGTGATGCAGGTACCCAGCCAGCTAAGGAGTTGGACCAGTGATGCAGGTACCCAGCCGGCTAAGGAGTTGAACCTGTGATGCAGGTACCCAGCTGGCTAAGGAGTTGGACCTGTGATGCAGGTACCCAGTGGCTAAGGAGTTGGACCTGTGATGCAGGTACCCAGCTGGCTAAGGAGTTGGACCTGTGATGCAGGTACCCAGCCAGATATGGAGTTGGACCAGTGATGCAGGTACCCAGCTGGCTAAGGAGTTGGACCAGTGATGCAGGTACCCAGCGGCTAAGGAGTTGGACCTGTGATGCAGGTACCCAGCTGGCTAAGGAGTTGGACCAGTGATGCAGGTACCCAGCTGGCTAAGGAGTTGGACCAGTGATGCAGGTACCCAGCTGGCTAAGGAGTTGGACCTGTGATGCAGGTACCCAGCCGGCTAAGGAGTTGGACCTGTGATGCAGGTACCCAGCCGGAGAAGGAGTTGAACCTGTGATGCAGGTACCCAGCTGGCTAAGGAGTTGGACCTGTGATGCAGGTACCCAGCCGCCTAAGGAGTTGGACCAGTGATGCAGGTACCCAGCGGCTAAGGAGTTGGACCTGTGATGCAGGTACCCAGCTGGCTAAGGAGTTGGACCTGTGATGCAGGTACCCAGCCAGATAAGGAGTTGGACCAGTGATGCAGGTACCCAGCTGGCTAAGGAGTTGGACCAGTGATGCAGGTACCCAGCGGCTAAGGAGTTGGACCTGTGATGCAGGTACCCAACTGGCTAAGGAGTTGGACCAGTGATGCAGGTACCCAGCAGCTAAGGAGTTGAACCTGTGATGCAGGTACCCAGCCGGCTAAGGAGTTGAACCTGTGATGCAGGTACCCAGCTGGCTAAGGAGTTGGACCTGTGATGCAGGTACCCAGTGGCTAAGGAGTTGGACCTGTGATGCAGGTACCCAGCGGCTAAGGAGTTGGACCTGTGATGCAGGTACCCAGCTGGCTAAGGAGTTGGACCAGTGATGCAGGTACCCAGCTGGCTAAGGAGTTGGACCAGTGATGCAGGTACCCAGCTGGCTAAGGAGTTGGACCTGTGATGCAGGTACCCAGCCGGCTAAGGAGTTGGACCTGTGATGCAGGTACCCAGCCGGATAAGGAGTTGAACCAGTGATGCAGGTACCCAGCTGGCTAAGGAGTTGAACCTGTGATGCAGGTACCCAGCCAGATAAGGAGTTGGACCTGTGATGCAGGTACCCAGCTGGCTAAGGAGTTGGACCTGTGATGCATGTACCCAGCCGGACAAGGAGTTGGACCAGTGATGCAGGTACCCAGCAGCTAAGGAGTTGAACCTGTGATGCAGGTACCCAGCGGCTAAGGAGTTGGACCTGTGATGCAGGTACCCAGCTGGCTAAGGAGTTGGACCTGTGATGCAGGTACCCAGCCAGCTAAGGAGTTGGACCTGTGATGCAGGTACCCAGCCGGCTAAGGAGTTGGACCTGTGATGCAGGTACCCAGCCGGATAAAGAGTTCGACCTGTGATGCAGGTACCCAGCCGGCTAAGGAGTTGGACCTGTGATGCAGGTACCCAGCCAGCTAAGGAGTTGGACCTGTGATGCAGGTACCCAGCCGGCTAAGGAGTTGGACCAGTGATGCAGGGACCCAGCCGGCTAAGGAGTTGGATCTGTGATGCAGGTACCCAGCCGGATAAGGAGTTGGACCAGTGATGCAGGTACCCAGCTGGCTAAGGAGTTGGACCTGTGATGCATGTACCCAGCTGGACAAGGAGTTGGACCTGTGATGCAGGTACCCAGCCGCCTAAGGAGTTGGACCAGTGATGCAGGTACCCAGCGGCTAAGGAGTTGGACCTGTGATGCAGGTACCCAGCTGGCTAAGGAGTTGGACCAGTGATGCAGGTACCCAGCCAGATAAGGAGTTGGACCAGTGATGCAGGTACCCAGCTGGCTAAGGAGTTGGACCAGTGATGCAGGTACCCAGCCGGCTAAGGAGTTGGACCTGTGATGCAGGTACCCAGCTGGCTAAGGAGTTGGACCAGTGATGCAGGTACCCAGCTGGCTAAGGAGTTGGACCAGTGATGCAGGTACCCAGCTGGCTAAGCAGTTGGACCTGTGATGCAGGTACCCAGTCGGATAAGGAGTTGGACCAGTGATGCAAGGTACCCAGCCGGATAAGGAGTTGGACCTGTGATGCAGGTACCCAGCCAGATATGGAGTTGGACCAGTGATGCAGGTACCCAGCTGGCTAAGGAGTTGGACCAGTGATGCAGGTACCCAGCGGCTAAGGAGTTGGACCTGTGATGCAGGTACCCAGCTGGCTAAGGAGTTGGACCAGTGATGCAGGTACCCAGCTGGCTAAGGAGTTGGACCAGTGATGCAGGTACCCAGCTGGCTAAGGAGTTGGACCTGTGATGCAGGTACCCAGCCGGCTAAGGAGTTGGACCTGTGATGCAGGTACCCAGCCGGAGAAGGAGTTAAACCTGTGATGCAGGTACCCAGCTGGCTAAGGAGTTGGACCTGTGATGCAGGTACCCAGCCGCCTAAGGAGTTGGACCAGTGATGCAGGTACCCAGCGGCTAAGGAGTTGGACCTGTGATGCAGGTACCCAGCTGGCTAAGGAGTTGGACCAGTGATGCAGGTACCCAGCTGGCTAAGGAGTTGGACCAGTGATGCAGGTACCCAGCTGGCTAAGGAGTTGGACCTGTGATGCAGGTACCCAGCCGGCTAAGGAGTTGGACCTGTGATGCAGGTACCCAGCCGGAGAAGGAGTTAAACCTGTGATGCAGGTACCCAGCTGGCTAAGGAGTTGGACCTGTGATGCAGGTACCCAGCCGCCTAAGGAGTTGGACCAGTGATGCAGGTACCCAGCGGCTAAGGAGTTGGACCTGTGATGCAGGTACCCAGCTGGCTAAGGAGTTGGACCTGTGATGCAGGCACCCAGCCAGATAAGGAGTTGGACCAGTGATGCAGGTACCCAGCTGGCTAAGGAGTTGGACCAGTGATGCAGGTACCCAGCGGCTAAGGAGTTGGACCTGTGATGCAGGTACCCAACTGGCTAAGGAGTTGGACCAGTGATGCAGGTACCCAGCAGCTAAGGAGTTGAACCTGTGATGCAGGTACCCAGCCGGCTAAGGAGTTGAACCTGTGATGCAGGTACCCAGCTGGCTAAGGAGTTGGACCTGTGATGCAGGTACCCAGCGGCTAAGGAGTTGGACCTGTGATGCAGGTACCCAGCTGGCTAAGGAGTTGGACCTGTGATGCAGGTACCCAGCCAGATAAGGAGTTGGACCAGTGATGCAGGTACCCAGCTGGCTAAGGAGTTGGACCAGTGATGCAGGTACCCAGCGGCTAAGGAGTTGGACCTGTGATGCAGGTACCCAGCTGGCTAAGGAGTTGGACCAGTGATGCAGGTACCCAGCTGGCTAAGGAGTTGGACCAGTGATGCAGGTACCCAGCTGGCTAAGCAGTTGGACCTGTGATGCAGGTACCCAGTCGGATAAGGAGTTGGACCAGTGATGCAAGGTACCCAGCCGGATAAGGAGTTGGACCTGTGATGCAGGTACCCAGCCAGATATGGAGTTGGACCAGTGATGCAGGTACCCAGCTGGCTAAGGAGTTGGACCAGTGATGCAGGTACCCAGCGGCTAAGGAGTTGGACCTGTGATGCAGGTACCCAGCTGGCTAAGGAGTTGGACCAGTGATGCAGGTACCCAGCTGGCTAAGGAGTTGGACCAGTGATGCAGGTACCCAGCTGGCTAAGGAGTTGGACCTGTGATGCAGGTACCCAGCCGGCTAAGGAGTTGGACCTGTGATGCAGGTACCCAGCCGGAGAAGGAGTTAAACCTGTGATGCAGGTACCCAGCTGGCTAAGGAGTTGGACCTGTGATGCAGGTACCCAGCCGCCTAAGGAGTTGGACCAGTGATGCAGGTACCCAGCGGCTAAGGAGTTGGACCTGTGATGCAGGTACCCAGCTGGCTAAGGAGTTGGACCTGTGATGCAGGCACCCAGCCAGATAAGGAGTTGGACCAGTGATGCAGGTACCCAGCTGGCTAAGGAGTTGGACCAGTGATGCAGGTACCCAGCGGCTAAGGAGTTGGACCTGTGATGCAGGTACCCAACTGGCTAAGGAGTTGGACCAGTGATGCAGGTACCCAGCAGCTAAGGAGTTGAACCTGTGATGCAGGTACCCAGCCGGCTAAGGAGTTGAACCTGTGATGCAGGTACCCAGCTGGCTAAGGAGTTGGACCTGTGATGCAGGTACCCAGCGGCTAAGGAGTTGGACCTGTGATGCAGGTACCCAGCTGGCTAAGGAGTTGGACCTGTGATGCAGGTACCCAGCCAGATAAGGAGTTGGACCAGTGATGCAGGTACCCAGCTGGCTAAGGAGTTGGACCAGTGATGCAGGTACCCAGCGGCTAAGGAGTTGGACCTGTGATGCAGGTACCCAGCTGGCTAAGGAGTTGGACCAGTGATGCAGGTACCCAGCTGGCTAAGGAGTTGGACCAGTGATGCAGGTACCCAGCTGGCTAAGGAGTTGGACCTGTGATGCAGGTACCCAGCCGGCTAAGGAGTTGGACCTGTGATGCAGGTACCCAGCCGGATAAGGAGTTGAACCAGTGATGCAGGTACCCAGCTGGCTAAGGAGTTGAACCTGTGATGCAGGTACCCAGCCAGATAAGGAGTTGGACCTGTGATGCAGGTACCCAGCTGGCTAAGGAGTTGGACCTGTGATGCATGTACCCAGCCGGACAAGGAGTTGGACCAGTGATGCAGGTACCCAGCAGCTAAGGAGTTGAACCTGTGATGCAGGTACCCAGCGGCTAAGGAGTTGGACCTGTGATGCAGGTACCCAGCTGGCTAAGGAGTTGGACCTGTGATGCAGGTACCCAGCCAGCTAAGGAGTTGGACCTGTGATGCAGGTACCCAGCCGGCTAAGGAGTTGGACCTGTGATGCAGGTACCCAGCCGGATAAAGAGTTGGACCTGTGATGCAGGTACCCAGCCGGCTAAGGAGTTGGACCTGTGATGCAGGTACCCAGCCAGCTAAGGAGTTGGACCTGTGATGCAGGTACCCAGCCGGCTAAGGAGTTGGACCAGTGATGCAGGGACCCAGCCGGCTAAGGAGTTGGATCTGTGATGCAGGTACCCAGCCGGATAAGGAGTTGGACCAGTGATGCAGGTACCCAGCTGGCTAAGGAGTTGGACCTGTGATGCATGTACCCAGCTGGACAAGGAGTTGGACCTGTGATGCAGGTACCCAGCCAGATAAGGAGTTGGACCAGTGATGCAGGTACCCAGCTGGCTAAGGAGTTGGACCTGTGATGCATGTACCCAGCTGGACAAGGAGTTGGACCTGTGATGCAGGTACCCAGCCGCCTAAGGAGTTGGACCAGTGATGCAGGTACCCAGCGGCTAAGGAGTTGGACCTGTGATGCAGGTACCCAGCTGGCTAAGGAGTTGGACCAGTGATGCAGGTACCCAGCCAGATAAGGAGTTGGACCAGTGATGCAGGTACCCAGCTGGCTAAGGAGTTGGACCAGTGATGCAGGTACCCAGCCGGCTAAGGAGTTGGACCTGTGATGCAGGTACCCAGCTGGCTAAGGAGTTGGACCAGTGATGCAGGTACCCAGCTGGCTAAGGAGTTGGACCTGTGATGCAGGTACCCAGCCGGCTAAGGAGTTGGACCAGTGATGCAGGTACCCAGCCAGCTAAGCAGTTGGACCTGTGATGCAGGTACCCAGTCGGATAAGGAGTTGGACCAGTGATGCAAGGTACCCAGCCGCATAAGGAGTTGGATCTGTGGTCGGTTCGAATCGCGGGCCGGGTTCTGGGGAAAAAAAGGGATCGAAATGAATCTGACAACTGGAGGGCACCTGGGTTCACATCCTCAAAACATTCCCCTACCGTTGGGCCCTTGAGCAAGGCCCTTAACCCCACAACAAGCTGTCCATCCAGGAGACCTGCACTGCAGCTTGAGAATGTGCTCGTCCCAGCTGTATGTGTGAGGTCTGCTGTTTGGAGGGAGGTTGAGACTGTAACTAATGGAGTTCATTGTATTGTATTGTATTGTATTGTATCGTATCGTATTGTATTGTATTGTATTGTATTGTATCGTATTGTATCGTATTGTATTGTATCGTATTGTATTGTATTGTATCGTATTGTATTGTATTGTATTGTATTGTATTGTATTGTATCGTATTGTATTGTATTGTATTGTATTGTATTGTATTGTATCGTATTGTATTGTATTGTATTGTATCGTATCGTATTGTATTGTATTGTATTGTATTGTATCGTATTGTATTGTATCGTATCATATCGTATTGTATTGTAAACAGGTCAGCCAGAGTTGATGTGGGTCATCATTCAAACAAACAGATGCCACCAGGGCATATTTCCATATTTGCATTTAATGACAAATTCTATTATTTTGTCCATTATTTGATTGTTTATTTAAGCATTAAGGTCCAAGGGGGAGGGGTATATTGGTCAATATACCACAAACCCCCACCGAGGTGCCTTATTGCTATTATAAACTGGTTACCAACGTAATTAGAGCAGTAAAAATAAATGTTTTGTCATAACCGTGGTATACGGACTGATAAACCACGGCTTTCAGCCAATCAGCATTCAGGGCTCGAAGCACCCAGTTAATTATATACTCGGCTCAGAATAATAAAATATTCCTATTTAATAGTGGTAGCCATAATTCATACATGGCACCATGCGGGGTTCTATATGGAACCTCTAAGGTTCTTATCAAGGAACCCTATAAGAGGGTTCTATATAGAACTTTTAGGGGTTCCATATGAAGCCTTTTCAGTTCTATAAGGAACCAAACATTTTTCCGTCTCATTTTTAAATTTTTTACATTCTCTCTCTCTCTTTGTCTCTCTCTCTCTCCCCCACTCTCCACTCTCCACACCCACACACACACACACACACACACAGACACACACACACACACACACACACACACACACACACACACACACACACACACACACACACACACAGACACAGACACACACAGGCACACAATATAATTTTGAAGTGAGTGTTGTATTGATGCTCTTATGTGGTGACATTCACTGTTGCTACTTCTATTAATGTTGTTACTAATTTAAATTATTTTATGTATTGTTTTTCTTACATTTAGACTTCACAGAGAACTTCCCACGTACACTGCGCGCAGTCACACACGCACACACACACACTGCATGCAGACACACACACACACTGCACGCAGTCACACACACACACTGCACGCAGACACACACACACACGTACACTGCACGCAGACACACACACACACACGTACACTGCACGCAGACACACACACACACACACGTACACTGCACGCAGACACACACACACACGTACACTGCACGCAGACACACACACACACGTACACTGCACGCAGACACACACACACACACACACACACACACACACACACACACACACACACACACACACACACACACACACACACACACACACACACACACACACACACTGCAAGAAGACACACACACATCGCACGCAGACACACACACCAGAGTTGGCTGCTTAATACTGTAATTAGGCTTTACGACAGGGATGCTGTAATATGTTTTAAAGTAAGGAAACTAGTACTGTAAAATATAATACAGCATCTCTGCTGTAAAGCTAAATTACAGTATTTAAACTGGCAACTCTGGTGCCAGTATAATGCTGTAAATTTACAGAGAAAAGTTTTACAGTAATATCTTCAAACAGAACCCTGCTCTTCCTCCTTTACCTCCTCTTCCACCTCTCTCTCCTCCTCCCTCCTCCTCTTCCTCTTCTTTCTCTCTCCTCCTCCTCCTCTACCTCTTCCTCTCTCCTCCTCCTCCTCCTCCTCCTCCTCTTAACTCCTCTTCCCTCCTCTTCCTCCTGCCTCCTCCTCTTCTCTCCTCCTCCTCCCTCCGCCTCTTCCTCTTCTTCCTCCCTCCTCCTCTTCCTCCTCTTCCTCTTCTTTCTCTCTCCTCCTCCTCCTCCTCTTCCTCTCTCCTCCTCCTCCTCCTCCTCCTCTTAACTCCTCTTCTTCTCTCCTCCTCCTCCCTCCTCCTCTTCCTCTTCTTCCTCCCTCCTCCTCTTCCTCTTCTTTCTCTCTCCTCCTCCTCCTCCTCTTCCTCTCTCCTCCTCCACCTCCTCCTCTCCAGCCGATCCCGACCTCAACTTGAAGTGCATCACCATTTACTGCTTTGCTGCCATTATTATTTTACCAACGGACCGTTCCTCTCTGTATGAGTGCTTAACACCGTGGCCTGGTCTGCCTGCCTCTCTGAATATCATTAGCTTCTCCCACAGGGACAGACAACTAGGAACATGGTGGAAGGTTGTAATGAATACTAGAACAATACAGATTTATGGTCAACGTCCCTGTACAACACACACACACACACACACACACACACACACACACACACACACACACACACACACACACACACACACACACACACACACACACACACACACACATACTGCAAGCAGACAAACACACAAACAGACACACAGAAGACAAACACACACACAGAGCAGAATTGGCCCCCCGAGCACAAAGCAGCACCCAGGAATAGACTGTGGTAAGAAGACTTGACTATCGCCGTGCAATAAAACAATATCTCAGACAGAGAATAGATTACAGAAACAGAGAGGAGAGACTCTTCAGATTACAGAGGGGAGAGGTCTCTTCAGATTACAGAAACAGGGAGGAGAGACTCTTCAGATTACAGAAACAGAGAAGAGAGGTCTCTTCAGATTATAGAGAGGAGAGAGGAGAGGTCTCTTCAGATTATAGAGAGGAGAGAGGAGAGGTCTCTTCAGATTATAGAGAGGAGAGAGGAGAGGTCTCTTCAGATTACAGAGGGGAGAGGTCTCTTCAGATTACAGAAACAGGGAGGAGAGACTCTTCAGATTACAGAAACAGAGAAGAGAGGTCTCTTCAGATTATAGAGAGGAGAGAGGAGAGGTCTCTTCAGATTATAGAGAGGAGAGGTCTCTTCAGATTACAGAGGGGAGAGGTCTCTTCAGATTACAGAAACAGAGAAGAGAAGTCTCTTCAGATTACAGAAACAGAGAGGAGAGGTCTCTTCAGATTACAGAAACAGAGAGGAGAGGTCTCTTCAGATTACAGAAACAGAGAGGAGAAGTCTCTTCAGATTACAGAAACAGAGAGGAGAGGTCTCTTCAGATTACAGAAACAGAGAAGAGAGGTCTCTTCAGATTACAGAAACAGAGAAGAGAAGTCTCTTCAGATTACAGAAACAGAGAGGAGAGGTCTCTTCAGATTACAGAAACAGAGAGGAGAGGTCTCTTCAGATTACAGAAACAGAGAGGAGAGGTCTCTTCAGATTACAGAAACAGAGAAGAGAGGTCTCTTCAGATTACAGAGAGGAGAGGTCTCTTCAGATTACAGAAACAGAGAGGAGAGGTTTTTTCAGATTACAGAAACAGAGAAGAGAGGTCTCTTCAGATTACAGAAACAGAGAAGAGAGGTCTCTTCAGATTACAGAGGAGAGAGGAGAGGTCTCTTCAGATTACAGAAACAGAGAAGATAGGTCTCTTCAGATTACAGAAACAGAGAGGAGAGGTTTTTTCAGATTACAGAGAGGAGAGGTCTCTTCAGATTACAGAAACAGAGAAGAGAAGTCTCTTCAGATTACAGAAACAGAGAGGAGAGGTCTCTTCAGATTACAGAAACAGAGAGGAGAGGTCTCTTCAGATTACAGAAACAGAGAAGAGAGGTCTCTTCAGATTACAGAAACAGAGAAGAGAGGTCTCTTCAGATTACAGAGAGGAGAGGTCTCTTCAGATTACAGAAACAGAGAGGAGAGGTTTTTTCAGATTACAGAAACAGAGAAGAGAGGTCTCTTCAGATTACAGAAACAGAGAAGAGAGGTCTCTTCAGATTACAGAGGAGAGAGGAGAGGTCTCTTCAGATTACAGAAACAGAGAAGATAGGTCTCTTCAGATTACAGAAACAGAGAGGAGAGGTTTTTTCAGATTACAGAGAGGAGAGGTCTCTTCAGATTACAGAAACAGAGAAGAGAAGTCTATTCAGATTGTAAAATAACACATTACACATATCGGCTGTATGTGACAATACATATTTCTTTAGGGGGGATTGTTTTTTCATGACTACTCATTTGTATCCAACAAAGTGTATGTGACCGACTGTACTCTGTCTAGGTTGTCTACCAAACAGTGTCCCAGCACGTCAGAGAGAGAGAGAGACAGAGACAGACAGAGTCCGCATCCCAAATGGAACCCTATTCCCTACATAGTGCACTACTTTAGAAGGGATGCTGCTTCCTGTCCCGAAAATAATCAATCTGTCAACAAAGAAAGATGGGTTGCTAAGGACACGTCGTCGTGGGAACCTCTTTGAGGAAGTAACTGATGTGTCGCCTGGGCGTTAATCTAAATCACTTTTATTAGTTATCACACAAGGAGGGTGACATTATATACGTCCCGATTGGTTCCCTATCCCCTATATAGTGCACTATTTTAGATATAGGGTGTCATTTGGGACGCGGTATTTATTAAGAATTAAGGGAGGAGGATACTAAAAGATACTAAACATTTAACAAGTCAGGATCTACGAGAGAGTCTCATTTATTTTTGAAGCTAAACTTTAAAAAAGGAAGCTGTTACAGTTCAACGGTCATTTGATTTTAAATGATTGTTTTGTTGTTTTACAAACCCATAGCATGTAGCTTTAACAGAGTCCTGCCTCGGTAGCTTTCATGCCCCGAGGAGAGGGTTGGAAACAGTCATATAACATTTGTAGCTATAGTCCCCTACTTGTCCCCTAAAGTGGCAAACCCTTTTATCCACCACCAGAGACTACTAAGGGACTGAGACAAGAGGAACAAGACTTCAGACACCTTACTAGGGGAAGTCCTATGAAGAAGAATACAATATTGTAGAATGAGAAGAACACACACACACACACACACACACACACACACACACACACACACACACACACACACACACAACACACACCACACACACACACACACACACACACACACACACACACAGAGAGAGAAACACACACACACCTTCACACCAACATCTGTAGGTCCTTTGGGAGAAACTACAGAACTGTAAAACATATAACCACTGTTCCGTTATCGAACAGGACTTGAATTGAGTTTGAAACGTGTTCTCACAGCGAACCTCACTATCTTTCTATTAGATGGTATGAGTCCCAATGTAGTTCCCTTAACTTCAAACAACCTTCCTCCCTGCTGAACTGTTGTTTGTCTACTGGACTAGACATGAATTGAGCTTGAGAAGTTTGCTCGCCTCTTTAGTGTGTGATCTTATGCTACACACACACACAGGCCTGAAGACATGAAGTACATGATAAACCTGCCCAGTAATCAGCCTTAATAACACTCAAACCTGGAGGTCATCTTTACACTACCAATCATTATTACAACACTGCAACTAAAGATACTGTTGAGGGAGAGAGAGGGAGAGAGAGAGGGAGATAGAGGGAGATAGAGGGAAAGAGAGGCAGACAGAGAGAGGCAGACAGAGAGGGAGAGAGAGAGGGGGGAGAAAGAGGGGGAGACAGAGGGGGGAGATGAAGAGAGAGGGGGGGGTGAAGAGAGAGAGGCAGACAGAGAGAGGGAGAGAGAGGGGGGGAGAGAGAGGGGGGAGAGAGACAGAGAGGGAAAGAGAGAGACAGACAGACAGAC
>NC_138306.1:93040000-93047500 GCF_965601325.2 Salmo salar | reverse complement strand
TACCCTTCCTCTGACCACTCCCTCCCTCCCTCCTCTAGACTCTGGTACTCTTCCTCTGACCCCTCCCTCCCTCCCTCCTCTAGACTCTGGTACCCTTCCTCTGACCCCTCCCTCCCTCCTTCCTCTAGACTCTGGTACCCTTCCTCTGACCCCTCCCTCCCTCCTCTAGACCCTGGTACCCTTCCTCTGACCCCTCCCTCCCTCCTTCCTCTAGACTCTGGTACTCTTCCTCTGACCACTCCCTTCCCATCCTCATCAAAGGGTCCTGGCTGGACAGCAGCATGGTAGCCGCGATGATGCTGGAGTCGTGCTGCTCCACTGGACCACAGGGCCTCTCCACAGGGCCTCTCCACAGGGCCTCTCCACAGGGCCTCTCCACCAGGCCTCTCCACAGGGCCTCTCCACCGGGCCTCTCCACAGGGCCTCTCCACAGGGCCTCTCCACAGGGCCTCTCCACAGGGCCTCTCCACCGGGCCTCTCCACAGGTCCTCTCCATAGGGCCTCTCCACAGGGCCTCTCCACAGGGCCTTTCCACAGGGCCGCTCCACAGGGCATCTCTCTATCGCCACGCTATAACTCTGTCAAACACTCACACACACACACACTATATCTCTGTCACACACACACTATATCTCTGTCACACACACACACTATAACTCTGTCACACACACACCATAACTCTGTCACACACACACACTGTATCTCTGTCTCACACACACACACTATAACTCTGTCACACTATATCTCTGCCGAACACACACACCTTAACTCTGTCACACACACTATATCTCTCTCACACACACACCTTAACTCTGTCACACACACACACACATTCTCTTTCACACACACACACAGTAGACACACAATCTCTCCTTTTCTCTTTCATTCCCTTTTCATTCTGTCTTTTATTCTCTGGCTCACATTCATTTTCTTTCTCTCAAAACACTCTCCTTCCTCCAACCCTCCACAGGCCTGCCGACGCTATAGCCGCTCTGATGCAAACACACTCTCTCTCTCTCTCTAATACTCTCTCTCTTTCTCTCCCTCTTTCTCACAGTAATACACACACTTCCTGTAACTCTGTCACAGGCACACACACACACACTTCATCTAACTCTGTCACAGGCACACACACACACACTTCCTGTAACTCTGTCACAGACACACACACACACACACACACACTTCCTGTAACTCTGTCACAGACACACACACTTCCTCTATCTCTGTCACAGACACACACACACACTTCCTGTAACTCTGTCACAGACACACACACACACACACACACACACACACACACACACACACACACACACACACACACACACACACACACACACACACACACACACACACACACACACACACACACACACTCACACACTTCCTGTAACTCTGTCACAGACACACACACACACTTCATCTAACTCTGTCACAGACACACACACTTCCTCTATCTCTGTCACAGACACACACACACACACTTCCTGTATCTCTGTCATAGACACACACACACACTTCCTGTAACTCTGTCACAGACACACACACACACACTTCCTGTAACGCTGTCACAGACACACTAACACACTTCATCTAACTCTGTCACAGGCACACACACTTCCTCTACCTCTGTCACAGACACACACACACACACTTCCTGTAACTCTGTCACAGACACACACACTTCCTCTATCTCTGTCACAGACACACAGACATACTTCCTGTAACTCTGTCACAGACACACACACACACACACACACTCACTTCCTGTAACTCTGTCACACACACACACACATACTTCCTGTAACTCTGTCACAGACACACACACACACACACTTCCTGTAACTCTGTCCACAGACACACACACATACTTCCTGTAACTCTGTCACAGACACACACACACACACACACACACACTCACTTCCTGTAACTCTGTCACACACACACACACACTTCCTGTAACTCTGTCACAGACACACACACACACACTCACTTCCTGTAACTCTGTCACAGACACACTCTCTCGCTTTCTCTCTCCACTCAGCCACAACACCTGTCTCTCTGTCTGTCAACATGTCTAGTTATACTGTCTGTCTGTCAACATGTCTAGTTATACTGTCTGTCTGTCAACATGTCTAGTTATACTGTCTGTCTGTCAACATGTCTAGTTATACTGTCTGTCTGTCAACATGTCTAGTTATACTGTCTGTCTGTCATCATGTCTGGTTTATACTGTCTGTCTGTCATCATGTCTAGTTATACTGTCTGTCTGTCAACATGTCTAGTTATACTGTCTGTCTGTCAACATGTCTAGTTATACTGTCTGTCTGTCAACATGTCTAGTTATACTGTCTGTCTGTCATCATGTCTGGTTATACTGTCTGTCTGTCATCATGTCTAGTTATACTGTCTGTCTGTCATCATGTCTAGTTATACTGTCTGTCTGTCATCATGTCTAGTTATACTGTCTGTCTGTCATCATGTCTAGTTATACTGTCTGTCTGTCAACATGTCTAGTTATACTGTCTGTCTGTCAACATGTCTAGTTATACTGTCTGTCATCATGTCTGGTTATACTGTCTGTCTGTCATCATGTCTAGTTATACTGTCTGTCTGTCAACATGTCTAGTTATACTGTCTGTCTGTCAACATGTCTAGTTATACTGTCTGTCAACATGTCTAGTTATACTGTCTGTCTGTCAACATGTCTAGTTATACTGTCTGTCATCATGTCTGGTTATACTGTCTGTCTGTCATCATGTCTAGTTATACTCTCTGTCTGTCAACATGTCTAGTTATACTGTCTGTCTGTCATCATGTCTAGTTATACTGTCTGTCTGTCATCATGTCTAGTTATACTGTCTGTCTGTCAACATGTCTAGTTATACTGTCTGTCTGTCAACATGTCTAGTTATACTATCTGTCTGTCAACATGTCTAGTTATACTGTCTTTCTGTCAACATGTCTAGTTATGCTGTCTGTCTGTCAACATGTCTAGTTATACTGTCTGTCTGTCAACATGTCTAGTTATACTGTCTGTCTGTCATCATGTCTGGTTATACTGTCTGTCTGTCATCATGTCTAGTTATACTGTCTGTCTGTCATCATGTCTAGTTATACTGTCTGTCTGTCATCATGTCTAGTTATTCTGTCTGTCTGTCAACATGTCTAGTTATACTGTCTGTCTGTCAACATGTCTAGTTATACTGTCTGTCATCATGTCTGGTTATACTGTCTGTCTGTCATCATGTCTAGTTATACTGTCTGTCTGTCAACATGTCTAGTTATACTGTCTGTCTGTCAACATGTCTAGTTATACTGTCTGTCTGTCTGTCTGTCAACATGTCTAGTTATACTGTCTGTCTGTCAACATGTCTAGTTATACTGTCTGTCTGTCAACATGTCTAGTTATACTGTCTGTCTGTCATCATGTCTAGTTATACTGTCTGTCTGTCATAATGTCTAGTTATACTGTCTGTCTGTCAACATGTCTAGTTATACTGTCTGTCTGTCAACATGTCTAGTTATACTGTCTGTCTGTCATCATGTCTAGTTATACTGTCTGTCTGTCTCAACATGTCTAGTTATACTGTCTGTCTGTCAACATGTCTAGTTATACTGTCTGTCTGTCAACATGTCTAGTTATACTGTCTGTCTGTCATCATGTCTAGTTATACTGTCTGTCTGTCAACATGTCTAGTTATACTGTCTGTCTGTCAACATGTCTAGTTATACTGTCTGTCTGTCAACATGTCTAGTTATACTGTCTGTCTGTCAACATGTCTAGTTATACTGTCTGTCTGTCAACATGTCTAGTTATACTGTCTGTCTGTCATCATGTCTAGTTATACTGTCTGTCTGTCAACATGTCTAGTTATACTGTCTGTCTGTCAACATGTCTAGTTATACTGTCTGTCTGTCAACATGTCTAGTTATACTGTCTGTCTGTCTCTTGCTGTCTTCTTACTGCTCTCTAATACAGCCTTTTTCTCACCCTCCCCTCTCTCACCCTCCCATCTCTCACCCTCCTCTTTCTCACCCTCCCATCTCTCACCCTCCTCTTTCTCACCCTCCCCTCTCTCACCCTCCCATCTTTCACCCTCCTCTCACACCGTATTCTCTCACCCTCCTCTCTCTCACCCTCCCATCTCTCACGCTCCCATCTCTCACCCTTCCCTCTCTCCCCCTCCCATCTCTCACCCTCCCCTCTCTCCCCCTCCCCCCTTTCACCCTCCCCTCTGTCACCCTCCCTCTTTCACCCTCCTCTCTCTCACCTTCCTCTTCCTCCCTCCCCTTTCTCACCCTCGCATCACTCACCCTCCTCTCTCTCACCCTCCCTGTGTCACCCTCCCCTCTCTCACCCTCCTCTCTCTCACCCTCCTCTTCCTCCCTCCCCTTTCTCACCCTTGCATCACTCACCCTCCTCTCTCTCACCCTCTGTCACCCTCCCCTCTCATACCCTCCCCTCTCTCACCCTCCTCTTCCTCCCTCCCCTTTCTCACCCTCGCATCACTCACCCCCCCCTCTCTCACCCTCCTCTCTGTCACCCTCCTCTCTCTCACCCCCCTTTCCCTCCCTCCACTCACTCACCCATACAGCCTTCCCTCTCAGCATTAACAGTACTAGCACAGTAAGCAGGCTGTACTACGGAATGTAAAGACCTTGCTGCCTTCTTAAGGAATTGCTGATTGGGTCAGCTGCCCCCAGGAAGCCCTCTGACAACAATTCCTATCCTCTTCCTGTCCTCTGATCCCAGGCTGTGTTGGGCAGGTGGGCAGGGCCGTCCAGGGCGATGGTGCAACACTCTCACATCACTAGGTTCGCCCCCCCCCCTCCCACCTCACCCCCGCCTCACCCCCACCTCACCCCACACCTGCCGTTATCCTCCACTCCACCTCTGATGATGTCAGACAGTCAGGGAGGGCACTAACTTCTCTCCGTTCTAACCCCTCTACACCCCTTTACTCCTCGACCCTCACAGATGGCTTATTTAAATACTAGACCTTGTCCAGACCTCCTCTCTCTCTCTCTCTCTCTCTCTCTATGACATTATCTCTCTTCAGCTTGTTAGAAGACACTCTGGGTTGAACTGTAGAGTGGTTGGGTGGTGACTGGCTGTAGTGAGCCATAAAGCCCATGATTAACCTCTGGCAGTCTCTATGGGGGTGCCACAGGGTTCCATCCTCGGGCCGACTCTTTTCTCTGTATACATCAATGATGTCACTCTTGCTGCTGGGGATTCTCTGATCCACCTCTACGCAGACGACACCATTCTGTATACTTCTGGCCCTTCTTTGGACACTGTGTTAACAACCCTCCAGACGAGCTTCAATGCCATACAACTCTCCTTCCGTGGCCTCCAACTGCTCTTAAAAGCAAGTAAAACTAAATGCATGCTTTTTAACCGATCGCTGCCCGCACCTGCCCACCTGTCCAGCATCACTACTCTGGATGGTTCTGTGTTAGAATACGTGGACAACTACAAATACCTAGGTGACTGGTTAGACTGTAAACTCTTCTTCCAGACTCACATTAAGCATCTCCAATCCAAAATGAAATCTAGAATCGGCTTCCTATTTCGCAACAAAGCCTCCTTCACTCATGCTGCCAAACATACCCTCGTAAAACGGACTATTCTACCGATCCTCGACTTCGGTGATGTCATCTATAAAATAGCCTCCAACACACTACTCAGCAAATTGGATGCAGTCTATCACAGTGCCATCCGTTTTGTCACCAAAGCCCCATACACTACCCACCACTGCGACCTGTATGCTCTCGTTGGCTGGTCCTCGCTTCATATTCGTCGCCAAACCCATTGGCTACAGGTTATCTATAAGTCTTTGCTAGGTAAAGCCCCGTCTTATCTCAGCTCACTGGTCACCCCCAAAGCCAATTCTTCCTTCGGACGCCTTTCCTTCCAGTTCTCTGCTGCCAATGACTGGAACGAACTGCAAAAATCTCTGAAGCTGAATCCCTCACTAGCTTTAAGCACCAGCTGTCAGAGCAGCTCACAGATCACTGCACCTGTACATAGCCCATCTGTAAATAGCCCATCCAACTACCTCATCCCCATACTGTTATTTATTTTATTTATTTTGCTCCTTTGCACCCCAGTATCTCTACTTGCACACTCATCTTCTGCACATCTAACAGTCCAGTGTTTAATTGCTATATTTGTAATTATTTCGCCGCTATGGCCTATTTATTGCCTTACCTTCCTTATCTTACCTCATTTGCACACACTGTATATATACTTTTTCTATTGTGTTATTGACTGTATGTTTGTTTATTCCATGTGTAACTCTGTGTTGTTGTTTATGTCGCACTGTTTTGCTTTATCTTGGCCAGGTCGCAGTTGTAAATGAGAACTTGTTCTCAACTAGCCTACCTGGTTAAATAAAGGTTAAATAAAAAATGTAAATAATTATGCAAGGCCATAAACTATAGGGATAGTTGAAAACAAGGTTTACATCATTAGTAGGTCAACAGTGTAGAGAGGCTTGGATGGAAGGGAAGAGGTTCGGGCTCGAGGCTTGACAGCTATGAAAATGTACAAATACACTCACTCACACACACACACACACACACACACACACACACACACACACACACACACACACACACACACACACACACACACACACACACACACACACACACACACACACACATGGGGGGTCTTTGGTCTGCATGAGGAAATTCAGAGATTAAATTATAATTCCGAACCTGCCAGTTTTCCATTACTGCTGCAGCGCTTACAGTCCAAAAAGGTTATTGGTTTAAACCCTAATCTACAAACAAATGAATTATATGTATTAAATGTATTATAGGTTTTGTTCTGCACTTGGGGAACATCCCCAATGGGTCCCGATTCCCTATATAGGGCACTACTTTTGTCCAGAGCTCGCCAGAAGTAGTGCACTATGTAGGGAATAGTGTGACATTTGAGAGGCAACCTGGGAGCACAGTTAAATGAAGGGCACAGCAGGCAGCAGACTTACGGCTGATGGATGTAGTGCTGCTAGGGTCTAGGGCTGATGGATGTAGTGATGCTAGGGCCTAGGGCTGATGGATGTAGTGCTGTTGGGACGTAGGGCTGATGGATGTAGTGATGCTAGGGTCTAGGGCTGATGGATGTACTGCTTTTGGGACCTAGGGCTGATGGATGTAGTGCTGCTAGACCAAGGGCTGATGGATGTAGTGCTGCTGGGACGTAGGGCTGATGGATGTAGTGCTGCTAGGAACCTAGGGCTGATGGATGTAGTGCTGCGAGGAACCTAGGGCTGATGGATGTAGTGCTGCTACGACGTAGGGCTGATGGATGTAGTGCTGCTGGGACCTTGGGCTGATGGATGTAGTGCTGCTAGGGTCTAGGGCTGATGGATGTAGTGATGCTAGGGCCTAGGGCTGATGGATGTAGTGCTGCTAGGGTCTAGGGCTGATGGATGTAGTGCTGCTGGGACCTAGGGCTGATGGATGCAGTGCTGCTAGGCC
>NC_138306.1:93020000-93030000 GCF_965601325.2 Salmo salar | reverse complement strand
AGGCTAGGGCTGCTGTGGTACCCAGGCTAGGGCAGCTGTGGTACCCAGGCTAGGGCTGCTGTGGTACCCAGGCTAGGGCTGCTGTGGTACCCAGGCTAGGACTGCTGTGGTACCCAGGCTAGGGCTGCTGTGGTACCCAGGCTAGGGCTGCTGTGGTACCCAGGCTAGGGCTGCTGTGGTACCCAGGCTAGGGCTGCTGTGGTACCCAGGCTAGGACTGCTGTGGTACCCAGGCTAGGGCTGCTGTGGTACCCAGGCTAGGGCTGCTGTGGTACCCAGGCTAGGGCTGCTGTGGTACCCAGGCTAGGGCTGCTGTGGTACCCAGGCTAGGGCTGCTGTGGTACCCAGGCTAGGGCTGCTGTGGTACCCAGCTAGGGCTGCAGTGGTACCCAGGCTGGGCTGCCGTGGTACCCAGGCTAGGGCTGCCGTGGTACCCAGGCTAGGGCTGCCGTGGTACCCAGGCTAGGACTGCCGTGGTACCCAGGCTAGGGCTGCCGTGGTACCCAGGCTAGGGCTGCCGTGGTACCCAGGCTAGGACTGCCGTGGTACCCAGGCTAGGACTGCTGTGGTACCCAGGCTAGGGCTGCCGTGGTACCCAGGCTAGGGCTGCCGTGGTACCCAGGCTAGGGCTGCTGTGGTACCCAGGCTAGGGCTGCTGTGGTACCCAGGCTAGGGCTGCCGTGGTACCCAGGCTAGGGCTGCCGTGGTACCCAGGCTAGGACTGCCGTGGTACCCAGGCTAGGACTGCCGTGGTACCCAGGCTAGGACTGCCGTGGTACCCAGGCTAGGGCTGCCGTGGTACCCAGGCTAGGGCTGCCGTGGTACCCAGGCTAGGACTGCCGTGGTACCCAGGCTAGGGCTGCCGTGGTACCCAGGCTAGGGCTGCCGTGGTACCCAGGCTAGGGCTGCCGTGGTACCCAGGCTAGGACTGCCGTGGTACCCAGGCTAGGGCTGCTGTGGTACCCAGGCTAGGGCTGCTGTGGTACCCAGGCTAGGACTGCTGTGGTACCCAGGCTAGGACTGCTGTGGTACCCAGGCTAGGACTGCTGTGGTACCCAGGCTAGGACTGCTGTGGTACCCAGGCTAGGGCTGCTGTGGTACCCAGGCTAGGACTGCTGTGGTACCCAGGCTAGGACTGCTGTGGTACCCAGGCTAGGACTGCTGTGGTACCCAGGCTAGGACTGCCGTGGTACCCAGGCTAGGGCTGCCGTGGTACCCAGGCTAGGACTGCCGTGGTACCCAGGCTAGGGCTGCCGTGGTACCCAGGCTAGGGCTGCTGTGGTACCCAGGCTAGGGCTGCCGTGGTACCCAGGCTAGGGCTGCCGTGGTACCCAGGCTAGGGCTGCCGTGGTACCCAGGCTAGGGCTGCTGTGGTACCCAGGCTAGGGCTGCTGTGGTACCCAGGCTAGGGCTGCTGTGGTACCCAGGCTAGGACTGCTGTGGTACCCAGGCTAGGGCTGCTGTGGTACCCAGGCTAGGACTGCTGTGGTACCCAGGCTAGGGCTGCTGTGGTACCCAGGCTAGGGCTGCTGTGGTACCCAGGCTAGGACTGCCGTGGTACCCAGGCTAGGGCTGCCGTGGTACCCAGGCTAGGACTGCCGTGGTACCCAGGCTAGGGCTGCTGTGGTACCCAGGCTAGGGCTGCCGTGGTACCCAGGCTAGGACTGCCGTGGTACCCAGGCTAGGGCTGCTGTGGTACCCAGGCTAGGGCTGCTGTGGTACCCAGGCTAGGACTGCTGTGGTACCCAGGCTAGGGCTGCTGTGGTACCCAGGCTAGGGCTGCTGTGGTACCCAGGCTAGGACTGCCGTGGTACCCAGGCTAGGGCTGCCGTGGTACCCAGGCTAGGACTGCCGTGGTACCCAGGCTAGGGCTGCTGTGGTACCCAGGCTAGGGCTGCCGTGGTACCCAGGCTAGGACTGCTGTGGTACCCAGGCTAGGGCTGCTGTGGTACCCAGGCTAGGGCTGCCGTGGTACCCAGGCTAGGGCTGCTGTGGTACCCAGGCTAGGGCTGCCGTGGGAACTGAACCCGTTGGTTTTACTTTTAACTGTAAAGAAGTTTTTGGATTAACTTGATCCAAGAGTTTCTGAATCTGAATCTGAATCTGAACCTGAATCTGAATCTGAATCTGAATCTGAACCTGAATCTGAATCTGAATCTGAACCTGAATCTGAATCTGAACCTGAATCTGAATCTGAATCTCCGCTCTCTACTTCAGTTTGATCCTGAATTCGTGCACCTCAGTGGCAGAGCGAGGTAGCAGCAATACTCCCTTTACCCATGCGACTTGGAGAGAGCAGCTCCTCTACAATTTGCAGAACAGGAAATGCACCACCATTTTGTAGGAAACAGGTAGAAGTACATTTTTATGTTATACCTACAAAACCAATCAGAGCACACAAAACAATTAATTAAAAAGGACCAATCAGCTCACAGTTCCAAATCACATGGTTACCATAATTCACCTAATGGAAGTACACTACCTGACCAAAAGTATGTGGACACCTGCTCGTTGAACATCTCATTCCAAAATCATGGGCGTTAATATGGAGTTGGTCCCCTCTTTTGCTGCTATAACAGCCTCCACTCTTCTGGGAAGGCTTTCCACTAAATGTTGGAACATTGCTGCGGGGACTTGCAGTCAGCGTTCCAATTCATCCCAAAGGTGTTCGATGGGGTTGAGGTCAGGGCTCTACGGCAGGCCAGTCAAGTTCTTCCACATTGATCTTAACAAACCATTTCTGTATGGACCTCGCTTTGTGCACTGGGTAATTGTCATGCTGAAACAGGAAATGGGGGCTGTCTTGTTAGACTTCAGTGCAGCTTTTGACATTATTGATCATAGTCTGCTGCTGGAAAAACGTATGTGTTATGGCTTTACACCCCCTGCTATAACGTGGATAAAGAGTTACTTGTCTAACAGAACACAGAGGGTGTTCTTTAATGGAAGCCTCTCAAATATAATCCAGTTAGAATCAGGAATTCCCCAGGGCAGCTGTTTAGGCCCCTTGCTTTTTTTCAATCTTTACTAACGACATGTCACTCTGGCTTTGTATGCGGATGACTCAACTCTAAACATATCAGCTACTATAGCGACTGAAATGACTGCAACACTCAACAAAGAGATGCAGTTAGTTTCGGAATGGGTGACAAGGAATAAGTTAACCCTACATATTTCTAAAACTTAAAGAATTGTATTTGGAACAAAACACTCACTAAACCTCAACTACATCTTGTAATAAATAATGTGGAAGTTGAGATGACTAAACTGCTTGGAGTAACCCTGGATTGTAAACTGTCATGGTCAAAACATATTGATGCAGTAGTAGCTAAGAGGTCTATAATAAAGCGATGCTCTGCCTTCTTAACAACACTACCAACAAGGCAGGTCCTCCAGGCCCTAGTTTTGTCGGACCTGGACTACTGTTCAGTCGTGTGGTCAGGTGCAACAAAAAAGGACTTAGGAAAATTGCAATTGTCTCAGAACAGGGCAGTACGGCTGGCCCTTGGATGTACACAGAGAGCTAATATTAATAATATGCATGTCAATCTCTCCTGGCTGAAAGTGGAGGAGAGATTGACTTCATCACTAGTGGAACAGCAGGGACTGTGAAGCAACACAAACATAGGCACATACACAGACACACACACACACACACACACACACACACACACACACACACACACACACACACACACACACACACACACACACACACACACACACACACACACACACACACACACACACACACACACACACACACACACACACACAGGATAACATACACACTATACATACACATGGATTTACTACTGTAGATATGTGGTAGTGGTGGAGTAGGGGCCTGAGGGCACACAGTGTGTTGTGAAATCTGTCAATGTATTGTAATGTTGTTTTTTTAATTGTATAAACTTTCTTAATGTTGCTGGAACCCAGGAAGAGTAGCTGCTGCTTTGGCATAATAAATAAATATACAAAGGACCTTCCCCAAACTGAGCCACAAAGTTAGAAGCACAGAATCATCTAGAATGTCATTGTATGCTGTAGCGTTAAGATTTCCCTTCACTGGAACTAAGGGGCCTAGCCCGAACCATGAAAAACAGCCCCAGACCATTATTCGTCCTCCACCAAACTTTACAGTTGGCACTATGCTTAGGGGCAGGTAGCGTTCTCCTGGCATCCACTAAACCCAGATGCGTCCGCCAGATGGGGAAGCGTGATTCATATCTCCAGAGAATGCGTTTCCACTGTTCCAGAGTCCAATGGAGGTGGGTTTTACACCACTCCAGCCGACGCTTGGCATTGCGCATGGTGATCTTAGGTTTGTGTGCGGCTGCTCAGCCATGGAAACCCATTTCATGAAGCTCCCGATGAACAGTTCGGGACGTTGCTTCCAGAGGCACTTTGGAACTCAGTAGTGAGTGTTGCAACCGAGGACAGACGATTTATACGCGCTTCAGCACTCACCTGTCACGTTTTGTGAGCTTGTGTGGCCTACCACTTCGCGGCTGAGCCGTTGTTGCTCCTAGACGTTTCCACTTCACAATAACAGTACTAACAGTTGGCCGGGGCAGCTCTAGCATGGAAGAAATTCGACAAACTCTCATGTTGGACAGGTGGCTTCCTGTGACGGTGCCACGTTGAAAGTCACTGAGCTCTTCAGTACGAGGCCATTCTACTGCCAATGTTTGTCTATGGAGATTGCATGGCTGTGTGCCCAATTAAATACACCTGAAATAGCCGAATCCACTAATTTTAAGGGGTGTCCACATACTTTTGTATATATAGTGTATCTCCAGTCTCTCATGATCACTGCTGTTCACTATAGGAGAGAGATATTTTAACCAAACACAACAATAACACATCTATGAACTGGAATGTTTTTGGGAGGGATTTTGATGCAAGGGCCTAATTAAACTCTACATAGCTAACACACAATGGTAAAAACACACACACAAACACACACACACACACACACACAAACACACACACACACACACACACAAACACACACACACAAACACACACACACAAACACACACACACACACAAACACACACACACAAACACACACACACAAACACACACACACACACACACACACACACACACAAACACACACGCACACACAAACACACACACACACACACACAAACACACACACGCAAACACACACACACACACAAAAACACAAACACACACACACACAAACACACACGCACACAAACACACACACACAAACACACACACACACACAAACACACACACACACACAAACAAACACACACACACACACACACACACACAAACACACACACACAAACAAACACACACACACACATGCGAGACACAGAGCTGTCAAATCTAGGGAGAGCCTAATGAATCCTGACAGAGGAACATCCAGGGGGGGGGGGTCCACTCACACAGGAACATTATTCAGCGTCCGTTTGACGGTTTATTTTTTAAATCAACTTTGACAGACTTCAAATTGTTCTGTTTTTGTTTTTCTATTTTTCATCAGGTTGAACTTTTGATCTGTTGTTTGTTTGTTTATCTTTCTGACCCCTATGGACCTCAAGAATAAAGACTTCCTGTCTGTT
The DNA here is from genome assembly GCF_965601325.2 of Salmo salar. Taxonomy (NCBI): domain Eukaryota; kingdom Metazoa; phylum Chordata; class Actinopteri; order Salmoniformes; family Salmonidae; genus Salmo; species Salmo salar. Next base: position 93,024,398 of record NC_138306.1, on the reverse strand, counting down.
TATCTTTCTGTCCCCTTATGGACCTCAAGAATAAAGACTTCCTGTCTGTTTATCTTTCTGTCTCCTATGGACCTCAAGAATAAAGACTTCCTCTCTGTTTATCTTTCTGTCCCCTATGGACCTCAAGAATAAAGACTTCCTGTCTGTTTATCTTTCTGTCTCCTATGGACCTCAAGAATAAAGACTTCCTGTCTGTTTATCTTTCTGTCCACTATGGACCTCAAGAATAAAAACTTCCTGTCTGTTTATCTTTCTGTCCCCTATGGACCTCAAGAATAAAGACTTCCTGTCTGTTTATCTTTCTGTCCCCTATGGACCTCAAGAATAAAGACTTCCTGTCTGTTTATCTTTCTGTCCCCTATGGACCTCAAGAATAAAAACATCCTGTCTGTTTATCTTTCTGTCCCCTATGGACCTCAAGAATAAAGACTTCCTGTCTGTTTATCTTTCTGTCCCCAATGGACCTCAAGAATAAAGACTTCCTGTCTGTTTATCTTTCTGTCCCCTTATGGACCTCAAGAATAAAGACTTCCTGTCTGTTTATCTTTCTGTCCCCTATGGACCTCAAGAATAAAGACTTCCTGTCTGTTTATCTTTCTGTCCCCTATGGACCTCAAGAATAAAGACTTCCTGTCTGTTTATCTTTCTGTCCCCTATGGACCTCAAGAATAAAGACTTCCTGTCTGTTTATCTTTCTGTCCCCTATGGACCTCAAGAATAAAGACTTCCTGTCTGTTTATCTTTCTGTCCCCTTATTGACCTCAAGAATAAAGACTTCCTGTCTGTTTATCTTTCTGTCCCCTATGGACCTCAAGAATAAAGACTTCCTGTTTGTTTATCTTTCTGTCCCCTATGGACCTCAAGAATAAAGACTTCCTGTTTGTTTATCTTTCTGTCCCCTATGGACCTCAAGAATGAAGACTTCCTGTTTGTTTATCTTTCTGTCCCTTATGGACCTCAAGAATAAATACTTCCTGTCTGTTTATCTTTCTGTCCACTATGGACCTCAAGAATAAAGACTTCCTGTCTGTTTATCTTTCTGTCCCCTTATGGACCTCAAGAATAAAGACTTCCTGTCTGTTTATCTTTCTGTCCCCTATGGACCTCAAGAATAAAGACTTCCTGTCTGTTTATCTTTCTGTCCCCTATGGACCTTAAGAATAAAGACTTCCTGTCTGTTTATCTTTCTGTCCCCTATGGACCTCAAGAATAAAGACTTCCTGTCTGTTTATCTTTCTGTCCCCTATGGACCTCAAGAATAAAGACTTCCTGTCTGTTTATCTTTCTGTCCCCTATGGACCTCAAGAATAAAGACTTCCTGTCTGTTTATCTTTCTGTCCCCTTATGGACCTCAAGAATAAAGACTTCCTGTCTGTTTATCTTTCTGTCCACTATGGACCTCAAGAATAAAGACTTCCTGTCTGTTTATCTTTCTGTCCCCTATGGACCTCAAGAATAAAGACTTCATGTCTGTTTATCTTTCTGTCCCCTATGGACCTCAAGAATAAAGACTTCCTGTCTGTTTATCTTTCTGTCCCCTTATGGACCTCAAGAATAAAGACTTCCTGTCTGTTTATCTTTCTGTCCCCTATGGACCTCAAGAATAAAGACTTCCTGTCTGTTTATCTTTCTGTCCCCTATGGACCTCAAGAATAAAGACTTCCTGTCTGTTTATCTTTCTGTCCCCTATGTACCTCAAGAATAAAGACTTCCTGTCTGTTTATCTTTCTGTCCCCTATGGACCTCAAGAATAAAGACTTCCTGTCTGTTTATCTTTCTGTCCCCTATGGACCTCAAGAATAAAGACTTCCTGTCTGTTTATCTTTCTGTCCCCTTATGGACCTCAAGAATAAAGACTTCCTGTCTGTTTATCTTTCTGTCCCCTATGGACCTCAAGAATAAAGACTTCCTGTCTGTTTATCTTTCTGTCCCCTATGGACCTCAAGAATAAAGACTTCCTGTCTGTTTATCTTTCTGTCCCCTATGGATCTCAAGAATAAAGACTTCCTGTCTGTTTATCTTTCTGTCCCCTATGGACCTCAAGAATAAAGACTTCCTGTCTGTTTATCTTTCTGTCCCCTATGGACCTCAAGAATAAAGACTTCCTGTCTGTTTATCTTTCTGTCCCCTATGGACCTCAAGAATAAAGACTTCCTGTCTGTTTATCTTTCTGTCCCCTTATGGACCTCAAGAATAAAGACTTCCTGTCTGTTTATCTTTCTGTCCCCTATGGACCTCAAGAATAAAGACTTCCTGTCTGTTTATCTTTCTGTCCCCTTATGGACCTCAAGAATAAAAACTTCCTGTCTGTTTATCTTTCTGTCCACTATGGACCTCAAGAATAAAGACTTCCTGTCTGTTTATCTTTCTGTCCCCTATGGACCTCAAGAATAAAAACTTCCTGTCTGTTTATCTTTCTGTCCCCTATGGACCTCAAGAATAAAAACTTCCTGTCTGTTTATCTTTCTGTCCCCTATGGACCTCAAGAATAAAGACTTCCTGTCTGTTTATCTTTCTGTCCCCTATGGATCTCAAGAATAAAGACTTCCTGTCTGTTTATCTTTCTGTCCCCTATGGACCTCAAGAATAAAGACTTCCTGTCTGTTTATCTTTCTGTCCCCTATGGACCTCAAGAATAAAGACTTCCTGTCTGTTTATCTTTCTGTCCCCTATGGACCTCAAGAATAAAGACTTCCTGTCTGTTTATCTTTCTGTCCCCTTATGGACCTCAAGAATAAAGACTTCCTGTCTGTTTATCTTTCTGTCCCCTATGGACCTCAAGAATAAAGACTTCCTGTCTGTTTATCTTTCTGTCCCCTTATGGACCTCAAGAATAAAAACTTCCTGTCTGTTTATCTTTCTGTCCACTATGGACCTCAAGAATAAAGACTTCCTGTCTGTTTATCTTTCTGTCCCCTATGGACCTCAAGAATAAAGACTTCCTGTCTGTTTATCTTTCTGTCCCCTATGGACCTCAAGAATAAAGACTTCCTGTCTGTTTATCTTTCTGTCCCCTTATGGACCTCAAGAATAAAGACTTCCTGTCTGTTTATCTTTCTGTCCACTATGGACCTCAAGAATAAAGACTTCCTGTCTGTTTATCTTTCTGTCCCCTATGGACCTCAAGAATAAAGACTTCCTGTCTGTTTATCTTTCTGTCCCCTTATGGACCTCAAGAATAAAGACTTCCTGTCTGTTTATCTTTCTGTCCCCTATGGACCTCAAGAATAAAGACTTCCTGTTTGTTTATCTTTCTGTCCCCTATGGACCTCAAGAATAAAGACTTCCTGTCTGTTTATCTTTCTGTCCCCTATGGACCTCAAGAATAAAAACTTCCTGTCTGTTTATCTTTCTGTCCCCTATGGACCTCAAGAATAAAGACTTCCTGTCTGTTTATCTTTCTGTCCCCTTATGGACCTCAAGAATAAAGACTTCCTGTCTGTTTATCTTTCTGTCCCCTTATGGACCTCAAGAATAAAGACTTCCTGTCTGTTTATCTTTCTGTCCCCTATGGACCTCAAGAATAAAGACTTCCTGTCTGTTTATGTCATGTCCTGACCCTTGTAAGATGTCATTTTTTATAGTAGAGTAGGTCAGGGCTTGACAGGGGGTGTTTTTGGGTGGTTTTCTACGTTATATTTCTATGTTATATTCTAGGTTTCTATTTCTATGTTGTTGTTTTTGGGGTTGATCTCCAATTGGAGGCAGCTGGTCCTCATTGCCTCTAATTGGAGATCATATTTAAGTTGGGTTTTTTTCTATTGTGTTTGTGGGTAGTTGTTCTCCGTTTAGTTGTATGTTGCCTGACGGAACTGTTTGCTGTCGTTTTGTTTCTTTGCAAAGTGTTTCGTTTTTCATTAAAGAATAATTATGAGCACTCAACATACCACGCCTTGGTCCCCTCTATACGACGACATTACAGTTTATCTTTCTGTCCCCTATGTACCTCAAGAATAAAGACTTCCTGTCTGTTTATCTTTCTGTCCCCTATGGACCTCAAGAATAAAGACTTCCTCTCTGTTTATCTTTCTGTCCCCTATGGACCTCAAGAATAAAGACTTCCTGTCTGTTTATCTTTCTGTCCCCTTATGGACCTCAAGAATAAAGACTTCCTGTCTGTTTATCTTTCTGTCCCCTATGGACCTCAAGAATAAAGACTTCCTGTCTGTTTATCTTTCTGTCCCCTATGGACCTCAAGAATAAAGACTTCCTGTCTGTTTATCTTTCTGTCCCCTTATGGACCTCAAGAATAAAGACTTCCTGTCTGTTTATCTTTCTGTCCCCTATGGACCTCAAGAATAAAGACTTCCTGTTTGTTTATCTTTCTGTCCCCTATGGACCTCAAGAATAAAGACTTCCTGTCTGTTTATCTTTCTGTCCCCTATGGACCTCAAGAAT
>NC_138306.1:92987500-93015000 GCF_965601325.2 Salmo salar | reverse complement strand
TGCCATCTATTTTGTGAAGTGCACCAGTCCCTCCTGCAGCAAAGCACCCCCACAACATGATGCTGCCACCCCTGTGCTTCACGTTTGGGATGGTGTTCTTCGGCTTGCAAGCCTCCCCCTTTTTCCTCCAAACATAACAATGGTCATTATGGTCAAACAATTCTATTTTTGTTTCATCAGACCAGAGGACATTTGTCCAAAAAGTACGACCTTTCTCCCCATGTGCAGTTGCAAACCGTAGTCTGGCTTTTTTATGGCGGTTTTGGAGCAGTGGCTTCTTCCTTGCTGAGCGGCCTTTCAGGTTATGTCGATATGGGACTCGTTTTACTGTGGACAAAGATACTTTTGTACATGATTCCTCCAGCATTTTCACAAGGTCCTTTGCTGTTGTTCTGGGACTGATTTGCACTTTTCGCACCAAAGTACGTTCATCTCTAGGAGACAGAACGTGTCTCCTTCCTGAGCGGTATGACGGCTGCGTGGTCCCATGGTGTTTATACTTGCGTACTTGTCACATCCTGACCAGCAGAGGGAGCAATTGAATTAGTTTTGGTCAGGATGTGGCAGGGTTTTTGTGTGTGTGAATGGTTGTGTTGGTGATTAGGACTCCCAATTGAAGGCAGGTGTGTTGAGTTGCCTTTGATTGGGAGTCCTATATAGGAGTGTGTGTTTTTCTTTGGGGTTGTGGGTAATTGTTTCTGTTCAGTGTGATATGCTGTCAGTACTGTTTAGCTGTCGGTATTTTCTTGTTTTTGTAGTGTTCCAGTGATCTTTTTTGAATTAAAATTATGAACACTAACTCTGCTGCACCTTGGTCCACTTCTCTCCATGACGACAGCTGTGACAGTACTATTGTTTGTACAGATGAACGTGCACTAGCATGGAGGTGCGTGTCTCCAGGCTGGCACGTCCGGTACCAGCCCCATGCATCAGGCGTTCAGCCCAGCCTCGCCAGTCAAGAGTCACCAGAGCTGTCCGCCAGTCAAGAGTCACCAGAGCTGTCCGCCAGTCAAGAGTCACCAGAGCCGTCCGCCAGTCAAGAGTCACCAGAGCCGCCCGCTAGTCATGAGTCGCCAGAGCCGCCCGCTAGTCAAGAGTCACCAGAGCCGCCCGCTAGTCATGAGTCGCCAGAGCCGCCCGCCAGTCAAGAGTCGCCAGAGCCGCCCGCTAGTCATGAGTCGCCAGAGCCGCCCGCTAGTCAAGAGTCGCCAGAGCCGCCCACTAGTCATGAGTCGCCAGAGCCGCCCGCCAGTCAAGAGTCGCCAGAGCCGCCCGCTAGTCATGAGTCGCCAGAGCCGCCCGCCAGTCAAGAGTCGCCAGAGCCGCCCGCCAGTCATGAGTCGCCAGAGCCGCCCACTAGTCATGAGTCGCCAGAGCCGCACGCTAGTCATGAGTCACCAGAGCCGCCCCCTAGTCATGAGTCACCAGAGCCGCCCCCTAGTCATGAGTCGCCAGAGCCGCCCGCTAGTCATGAGTCGCCAGAGTGGCCCGCTAGTCAGGAGCTGCCAGAGCGGCCCGCTAGTCAGGAGCTGCCAGAGTGGCCCGCTAGTCAGGAGCTGCCAGAGTGGCCTGCTAGTCCGGAGCTGCCAGAGTGGCCCGACTGCCCGGAGCTGCCAGAGTGGCCCGACTGCCCGGAGCTGCCAGAGTGGCCTGACTGCCCGGCCCAGCCCGAGTGGCCCGCCTGTCCTCCGGCCCAGCCCGAATGGCCCGCCTGTCCTCCGGCCCAGCCCGAGTGGCCCGCCTGTCCTCCGGCCCAGCCCGAGTGGCCCGCCTGTCCTCCGGCCCAGCCCGAGTGGTCCGTCTGCCAGGGTCAGCCCGAGTGGCCCGTCTGCCCGGCGCAGCTATCGGCACCACCGAAGTGGGCGACGCCGAAGGTGGAGACAGGTCCACGTCCCGCACCTGAGCCACCTCCAGGATAGGTGGGTTGGGGAGGGAGGGTGTAGCACAGTGCCGTCGTTGACGGCAGCCACCCTCCCTTCCCGCCCTTATTGTTTAGGGGTTATTGTTTATTGGTTTTGTTGGGGTATTGGGGATTTTTTGTAAGGTGCATTATGGGGTCTGCACCTTGAGGGGGGGTACTGTCACATCCTGACCAGCAGAGGGAGCAATTGGATTAGTTTTGGTCAGGATGTGGCAGGGTTTTTGTGTGTGTGAATGGTTGTGTTGGTGATTAGGACTCCCAATTGAAGGCAGGTGTGTTGAGTTGCCTTTGATTGGGAGTCCTATATACGAGTGTGTGTTTTTCTTTGGGGTTGTGGGTAATTGTTTCTCTTCAGTGTGATATGCTGTCAGTACTGTTTAGCTGTCGGTATTTTCTTGTTTTTGTAGTGTTCCAGTGATCGTTTTTGAATTAAAATTATGAACACTAACTCAGCTGCACCTTGGTCCACTTCTCTCCATGACGACAGCTGTGACAGTACTATTGTTTGTACAGATGAACGTGGTACCTTCAGGCATTTGGAAATTGCTCCCAAGGATGAACCAGGATGACTTGTGGAGTTCTACAATTAGTTTTCTGAGGTCTTGGCTGATTTCCTTTGATTTTCCCATGATGTCAAGCAAAGAGGCACTGAGTTTGAAGGTAGGCCTTGAAATACATACACAGGTACACCTCCAATTGACTCAAATTAGGTCAATTAGCCTATCAGAAGCTTCAAAAATATGACATCATTTTCTGGAATTTTCCAAGCTGTTTAGAGGCAGTCAACTTAGTGTATGTAAACTTCTGACCCACTGGAATTGTGATACAGTGAATTATAAGTGAAATAATCTGTCTGTAAACAATTGTTGGCAAAATGACTTGTGTCATGCACAAAGTAGATATCCTAACCGACTTGCCAAAACGATAGTTTGTTAACAAGAAATTTGTGGAGTGGTTGAAAATGAGTTTTATTGACTCCAACCTAAGTGTATGTGTTACGGCTTGGTAATCGTGGAGGAGGAATGAGGCGCAGGAAGCAGCGAACACAGGGTAGTGGTGTTTTTAATATACACTCACACAAAAAACAAATGTTCCCACACACAGGGGAGAAAATACATACGGCGTCAAACAACGTCGACAAGAAACAATCATTAATCCCGCACGAACAGGAGCGGGCCAGCTAAACTAAATAGCCCCTCTAATGGCTAATTGACCACAGGTGTAACAAAATAAAAAAAGGGAAAAGCAAAAGGGAATCGGTGGTAGCTAATAGGCCGATGACGACGACCGCCGAGCGCCACCCGAGCAGGAGGGGGCGCCACCGTCGGTGGGAATCGTGACAGTATGTAAACTTCCCACTTCAACTGTACATCGGCCTAAACGTCAGCGCCAACAACTTCCACAAAGCTGTGAACGATCTGAGAGACGAGGCAAGAAGGGCCTTCTTCGCCATCAAAAGGAACATAAAATTCAACATACCGATTAGGATCTGTCTAAAAATACTTGAATCAGTTATAGAACCCACTGCCCTTTATGGTTGTGAGGTCTGGGATACTGGCACTCAAGAGAAGACAAGCTATTTGCACACAGCCCACAAAATGAGGTGGAAACTGAGCTGCACTTCCTAACCTCCTGCCAAATGTATGACCATATTAGAGACACATATTTCCCTCAGATTACACAGATCCATAAAGAATTTGAAAACAAAGCCAATCTTGATAAACTCCCATATCTACTGGGTGAAATACCACAGTGTTCCATCACAGCAGCAGGATAAGTGACCTGTTGCCACAAGAAAAGGTCAACCAGTGAAGAACAAACACCATTGTAAATACAACCCATATTTATATTTATTTTCCCTTTTGTACTTTTAACTATTTGCACATCGTTACAACACTGTATATATACATAATATGACAATTGAAATGTCTTATTTTGGCACTTCTGTGAGTGTAATGTTTACTGGTCCTTTTTATTGTTTATTTAACTTTAGTTTTTTGCTTTGGCAATGTAAACATATGTTTCCCATGCCAATAAAGCCCTTTAAATTGAATTTAAATTGAGTGAAAGAGACAGAGAGAGAGACAGAAAGAGAGAGACAGACAGAGAGAGAGACAGAGAGAGAGAGAGAGAGACAGAGAGAGAGACAGAGAGAGACAGAGAGAGAGACAGAGAGAGACAGAGAGAGAGACAGAGAGAGACAGAGAGAGAGAGAGAGAGAGAGAGAGAGACAGAGAGAGAGAGAGAGACAGAGAGAGACAGGGAGAGACAGAGAGAGACAGAGAGAGAGACAGAGAGAGACAGAGAGAGAGAGAGAGAGAGAGACAGAGAGAGACAGGGAGAGACAGAGAGAGACAGAGAGAGATAGAGACAGATCAATAGAACCAGGTCTATCAGATGAATTGTACGGAATCAATCATGCAGATAAATCTGAATAAACCTGAACTCACTTCAATGAGTAGCTAATTCAGAGATCAACTTGATTGTATTGACCTTGAGGAGAAGTCAGAGCTATTCCATGTCTGGCCACCAGATGGCAGTGAACTGAAGAGAAGAGTTACTTAAGGCCTTGACAGTCAGCTAAACATCCCACTGACATCCCCCAGTGATGAAACTGAAACCAGCCTCTCCATAACCAGCTTCTTCTGATGATTCAGATCTGCTATCTTAACGTGATCACTCTGTTGTCGCAGAGAATTCCACTGTATTCAAGGTTTAAAAAGGGTTTCTCAAGTTTTGTAATTTCCACTTTAAAAATGTCAGACTTCATTTTCTTCTAATGAAACATGTATCAACCCCTTACAGAAATGTCAATTTATTATAATCTCAAATTATAATTCATGTTTCCTGTTGCTGCAGGATTATTTTCCTGCTGTGAGAAGCAGAGTCATATTAAATCAAAATCAAATCAAATCAAGTTTTATTGGTCACATACACGTGACCAATGTTAATGTGAGTGTAGCGAAATGCTTGTGCTTCTAGTTCCGGCCGTGCAGTAATATCTAACAAGTAATCGAATAATTCCACAACAACTACCTTAAACACACAATTGTAAAGGAATGAATAAGAATATGTACATAGAAGTATATAAATGACTGATGGCCGAACGGCATAGGCAAGATGCAGTAGTATAGTATAGAATACAGTATACACACATGAGATGAGTAATGTAGGGTAGGAAACATTATATAAAGCGGCATTGTTTAAAGTGGCTAGTGATACATTTATTACATCAAGATGGCAAGATGCAGTAGATGGTATTAGCGTACAGTATATGCTCAATGTTAGTGATGGCTGTTTATTAACAGTCTGATGGCCTTGAGATAGAAGCTGTTTTTCAGCTGTTTTTTTTATGCGATGATATCATCACCATAGCCTGAAGACAGTGTGATTACATCACGGGGCAAGGAGGACTGTTCTCCCGTAAATAACACAGGACTAGTTTACTGGAGGATTGGATGATGCATTGCAGCTCTCAATGCCAGCCAGGTAGTTCCCAATGTAACCAACAGAGGGCACTGTGCAACCAATCTGTGTTCTAACAGCAGGCCCGGGACAAATAATGTTCCTGTGTTTTTTCAGTTTCTGTCTTCTCCGCCCGGCCCCCCCCCCCCCACCATCTAAAGTACAACTTCATTCAAATTCCTCCAGGATGTTCAATAAGAAAATGAGTTATCTCGCTCTCCAACACCACAGATAATATCAGGCGTTGTTGAGATTTCAGTTTCTTTTCTCTCCTTGACAAAATAAAACTGTGTTGACCCAATCTAACGTGCAGCTCAGTTCAACATGTTGTCGGTAAAGCAGAGAGAGGGGTTACGCATCACCACCAGTGATGTAACAATGCCGAGCAAAGGAATGACTGTTGCAATTACTAAGGTGGTTCCAAGAGAAACCCTGCAGAAATGAAAAGCATCAAACTGCTCTCCTCTCCTCTCGGCTCCTCTCCTCTCCTCTCAGCTCCTCTCCTCTCCTCTCGGCTCCTCTCCTCTCCTCTCTTCCCCTCTTCTCTTCTCTTCTCTCCTCTCCTTTCCTCAGTCCTCTCCTTTCCTCATTCCTCTCCTGCCCTCTGTTCTCTCCTTTCCTCAGTCCTCTCCTCCCCTCAGTCCTCTCCTCCCCTCTGTTCTCTCCATTCCTCAGTCCTCTCCTCTCCTCAGTCCTCTCCTCCCCTCTGTTCTCTCCTTTCCTCAGTGCTCTCCTCTCCTCAGTCCTCACCTGCCCTCTGTTCTGTACTCTCCTTTCCTCAGTCCTCTCTCCTCTCCTCAGTCCTCTCCTCTCCTCAGTCCTCTCCTCCCCTCAGTCCTCTCCACTCCTCAGTCCTCTCCACTCCTCAGTCCTCTCCACTCCTCAGTCCTCTCCTCTCCTCAGTTCTCCATGAAACATTCCAGTCACTCTCTTCAGTCTCCTCTACCATGAAACATCCCAGTCACTCTCTTCAGTCTCCTCTACCAGGAAACATCCCAGTCACTCTCATCAGGCTCCTCTACCAGGAAACATCCCAGTCACTCTCATCAGTCTCCTCTACCATGAAACATCCCAGTCACTCTCATCAGTCTCCTCTACCATGAAACATCCCAGTCACTCTCCTCAGTCTCCTCTACCATGAAACATCCCAGTCACTCTCCTCAGTCTCCTCTACCATGAAACATCCCAGTCACTCTCATCAGTCTCCTCTACCATGAAACATCCCAGTCACTCTCATCAGTCTCCTCTACTATGAAACATCCCAGTCACTCTCTTCAGTCTCCTCTACCATGAAACATCCCAGTCACTCTCATCAGGCTTCTCTACCAGGAAACATCCCAGTCACTCTCATCAGGCTTCTCTTCCATGAAACATCCCAGTCACTCTCATCAGTCTCCTCTACCATGAAACATCCCAGTAACTCTCATCAGTCTCCACTACCATGAAACATCCCAGTCACTCTCATCAGTCTCCTCTACCATGAAACATCCCAGTAACTCTCATCAGTCTCCACTACCATGAAACATCCCAGTCACTCTCTTCAGTCTCCTCTACCATGAAACATCCCAGTCACTCTCTTCAGTCTCCTCTACCATGAAACATCCCAGTAACTCTCATCAGTCTCCACTACCATGAAACATCCCAGTCACTCTCTTCAGTCTCCTCTACCATGAAACATCCCAGTCACTCTCTTCAGTCTCCTCTACCATGAAACATCCCAGTCACTCTCTTCAGTCTCCTCTACCATGAAACATCCCAGTCACTCTCTTCAGTCTCCTCTACCATGAAACATCCCAGTCACTCTCTTCAGTCTCCTCTACCATGAAAGGGGATGAGGATTGCGTTTACTCAGGTGGGTTCGAAGCGAAAACCTGCTGGTAAGAAAAGCATTGAATGAGGCCTTCCATCTAATGACAGAGATTACAGGTACACACCAACCATCGTTAGGAGATTACAGGTACACACCAACCATCGTTAGGAGATTACAGGTACACACCAACCATCGTTAGGAGATTACAGGTACACACCAACCATCGTTAGGAGATTACAGGTACACACCAACCATCGTTAGGAGATTACAGGTACACACCAACCATCGTTAGGAGATTACAGGTACACACCAACCATCGTTAGGAGATTACAGGTACACACCAACCATCGTTAGGAGATTACAGGTACACACCAACCATCGTTAGGAGATTACAGGTACACACCAACCATCGTTAGGAGATTACAGGTACACACCAACCATCGTTAGGAGATTACAGGTACACACCAACCATCGTTAGGAGATTACAGGTACACACCAACCATCGTTAGGAGATTACAGGTACACACCAACCATCGTTAGGAGATTACAGGTACACACCAACCATCGTTAGGAGATTACAGGTACACACCAACCATCGTTATGTCACACCCTGACCAGGTGAACTCGGGTATTTTGGTCAAGGTGTGTCATGTTGGGTATTTTTCCTTGGTTGGTTTTCTATGTTTGAGTTATAGCCTTGTGTTAGCTCTATGTGGGTTATTTCTATGTTGGGTTCTGTCGATTCCCAATCAGAGACAGCTGTCGCTAGTTGTCTCTGATTGGGATCACATTTAAGTTCCTTTTTCCCCCACGCTGTTTGTGGGGTGTTGCCTCTTTGTGTTTGAGCAGTTAACATATCGGCATTTTCTTGATTTTGTGTACGTGTTTATTTCAGTGTGAAGAATAAACATGTGTTCGCTCCCAGCTGCGCTTTGGTCCGCTTCCTCGTCACCCGACGCCGATCGTTACACGTTAGGAGATTACAGGTACACACCAACCATCGTTAGGAGATTACAGGTACACACCAACCATCGTTAGGAGATTACAGGTACACACCAACCATCGTTAGGAGATTACAGGTACACACCAACCATCGTTAGGAGATTACAGGTACACACCAACCATCGTTAGGAGATTACAGGTACACACCAACCATCGCTAGGAGATTACAGGTACACACCAACCATCGTTAGGAGATTACAGGTACACACCAACCATCGCTAGGAGATTACAGGTACACACCAACCATCGTTAGGAGATTACAGGTACACACCAACCATCGTTATGTCACGCCCTGACCAGGTGAACTCGGGTATTTTGGTCAAGGTGTGTCATGTTGGGTATTTTTCCTTGGTTGGTTTTCTATGTTTGAGTTATAGCCTTGTGTTAGCTCTATGTGGGTTATTTCTATGTTGGGTTCTGTCGATTCCCAATCAGAGACAGCTGTCGCTAGTTGTCTCTGATTGGGATCACATTTAAGTTCCTTTTTCCCCCACGCTGTTTGTGGGGTGTTGCCTCTTTGTGTTTGAGCAGTTAACATATCGGCATTTTCTTGATTTTGTGTACGTGTTTATTTCAGTGTGAAGAATAAACATGTGTTCGCTCCCAGCTGCGCTTTGGTCCGCTTCCTCGTCACCCGACGCCGATCGTTACACGTTAGGAGATTACAGGTACACACCAACCATCGTTAGGAGATTACAGGTACACACCAACCATCGTTAGGAGATTACAGGTACACACCAACCATCGTTAGGAGATTACAGGTACACACCAACCATCGTTAGGAGATTACAGGTACACACCAACCATCGTTAGGAGATTACAGGTACACACCAACCATCGTTAGGAGATTACAGGTACACACCAACCATCGCTAGGAGATTACAGGTACACACCAACCATCGTTAGGAGATTACAGGTACACACCAACCATCGCTAGGAGATTACAGGTACACACCAACCATCGTTAGGAGATTACAGGTACACACCAACCATCGTTAGGAGATTACAGGTACACACCAACCATCGTTAGGAGATTACAGGTACACACCAACCATCGTTAGGAGATTACAGGTACACACCAACCATCGTTAGGAGATTACAGGTACACACCAACCATCGTTAGGAGATTACAGGGTACACACCAACCATCGTTAGGAGATTACAGGGTACACACCAACCATCGTTAGGAGATTACAGGTACACACCAACCATCGTTAGGAGATTACAGGTACACACCAACCATCGTTAGGAGATTACAGGTACACACCAACCATCGTTAGGAGATTACAGGTACACACCAACCATCGTTAGGAGATTACAGGTACACACCAACCATCGTTAGGAGATTACAGGTACACACCAACCATCGTTAGGAGATTACAGGTACACACCAACCATCGTTAGGAGATTACAGGTACACACCAACCATCGTTAGGAGATTACAGGTACACACCAACCATCGTTAGGAGATTACAGGTACACACCAACCATCGTTAGGAGATTACAGGTACACACCAACCATCGTTAGGAGATTACAGGTACACACCAACCATCGTTAGGAGATTACAGGTACACACCAACCATCGTTAGGAGATTACAGGTACACACCAACCATCGTTAGGAGATTACAGGTACACACCAACCATCGTTATGTCACACCCTGACCAGGTGAACTCGGGTATTTTGGTCAAGGTGTGTCATGTTGGGTATTTTTCCTTGGTTGGTTTTCTATGTTTGAGTTATAGCCTTGTGTTAGCTCTATGTGGGTTATTTCTATGTTGGGTTCTGTCGATTCCCAATCAGAGACAGCTGTCGCTAGTTGTCTCTGATTGGGATCACATTTAAGTTCCTTTTTCCCCCACGCTGTTTGTGGGGTGTTGCCTCTTTGTGTTTGAGCAGTTAACATATCGGCATTTTCTTGATTTTGTGTACGTGTTTATTTCAGTGTGAAGAATAAACATGTGTTCGCTCCCAGCTGCGCTTTGGTCCGCTTCCTCGTCACCCGACGCCGATCGTTACACGTTAGGAGATTACAGGTACACACCAACCATCGTTAGGAGATTACAGGTACACACCAACCATCGTTAGGAGATTACAGGTACACACCAACCATCGTTAGGAGATTACAGGTACACACCAACCATCGTTAGGAGATTACAGGTACACACCAACCATCGTTAGGAGATTACAGGTACACACCAACCATCGCTAGGAGATTACAGGTACACACCAACCATCGTTAGGAGATTACAGGTACACACCAACCATCGCTAGGAGATTACAGGTACACACCAACCATCGTTAGGAGATTACAGGTACACACCAACCATCGTTATGTCACGCCCTGACCAGGTGAACTCGGGTATTTTGGTCAAGGTGTGTCATGTTGGGTATTTTTCCTTGGTTGGTTTTCTATGTTTGAGTTATAGCCTTGTGTTAGCTCTATGTGGGTTATTTCTATGTTGGGTTCTGTCGATTCCCAATCAGAGACAGCTGTCGCTAGTTGTCTCTGATTGGGATCACATTTAAGTTCCTTTTTCCCCCACGCTGTTTGTGGGGTGTTGCCTCTTTGTGTTTGAGCAGTTAACATATCGGCATTTTCTTGATTTTGTGTACGTGTTTATTTCAGTGTGAAGAATAAACATGTGTTCGCTCCCAGCTGCGCTTTGGTCCGCTTCCTCGTCACCCGACGCCGATCGTTACACGTTAGGAGATTACAGGTACACACCAACCATCGTTAGGAGATTACAGGTACACACCAACCATCGTTAGGAGATTACAGGTACACACCAACCATCGTTAGGAGATTACAGGTACACACCAACCATCGTTAGGAGATTACAGGTACACACCAACCATCGTTAGGAGATTACAGGTACACACCAACCATCGTTAGGAGATTACAGGTACACACCAACCATCGCTAGGAGATTACAGGTACACACCAACCATCGTTAGGAGATTACAGGTACACACCAACCATCGCTAGGAGATTACAGGTACACACCAACCATCGTTAGGAGATTACAGGTACACACCAACCATCGTTAGGAGATTACAGGTACACACCAACCATCGTTAGGAGATTACAGGTACACACCAACCATCGTTAGGAGATTACAGGTACACACCAACCATCGTTAGGAGATTACAGGTACACACCAACCATCGTTAGGAGATTACAGGGTACACACCAACCATCGTTAGGAGATTACAGGGTACACACCAACCATCGTTAGGAGATTACAGGTACACACCAACCATCGTTAGGAGATTACAGGTACACACCAACCATCGTTAGGAGATTACAGGTACACACCAACCATCGTTAGGAGATTACAGGTACACACCAACCATCGTTAGGAGATTACAGGTACACACCAACCATCGTTAGGAGATTACAGGTACACACCAACCATCGTTAGGAGATTACAGGTACACACCAAACTGGGAGGGTGAAAGGGGCAGAGGGAGACAGGAGTCACAACCTGAAGAGTGGTTCTTCACACACACACACACACACACACACACACACACACACACACACACACACACACACACACACACACACACACACACACACACACACACACACACACACACACACACACACACACACACACACACACACACACACACACACACACACACACAGTTCACCAAACCACAGTTCAGTGATTATTTAGTGTCTGAAATCTGGGTTCAGTGCAATACTTCCCCCCTCTCCTTATTGACACAGCCTGCATCTCAAATGGCACCCTATTATCTATATAGTGCACTACCTTTAACCAGGGCCAATCAGAGCCCTTATAGGGCCCTGGTCAAAAGTAGTGCACTACTTAGGGAATAGGGTGCCATTTAGGGCACATGACAAAAACAGTGTTTTAGTGGGGCTTCCTCTATTATATTCAACTGCATTAGAGTGAGTGTTTCTTCACTCCCAGCAGCAGCAGCTTTCAGCTGGAGCTTAGCAGAGTGTCTGTAAGAGCTTAAGAGTGGACTGACCTCACCAGCCAAGGTTACAATGACACGGGGATGGGATATCCATCCGGACTGCTGCTCAGATTAGATTACAGCACCCATCCAGAGAGGACGGCCCAAATGGACTGACCTCGCCAGCCAAGGTTACAATGACACGGGGATGGGATATCCATCCGGACTGCTGCTCAGATTAGATTACAGCACCCATCCAGAGAGGACGGACCAAATGGACGGCCCAAATGGACGGCCCAAATGTTCCCTATATAGTGCACTAGTATTGACCAGAGCCCGTTGGTGGATCAGTACTTTGTGACTGCATGGTTTTTAACGCAACTACCGCTGCTTTCGTTACCTTTGACCTACGCTGATGATGAACATGATACAAAACCTCTCCGTCCCACAGCTCATTTCATGGTTATAAATCTGCTGCTCTAAATGTCTGTTCCCTTCAGCTAGGGGCTAGTCTAGTCTAGTCTGTTACAGTATAGTGTTATTAATACTGTAAATGTCTGTTTCCTTCAGCTAGGGGCTAGTCTAGTCTAGTCTGTTACAGTATAGTGTTATTAATACTGTAAATGTCTGTTTCCTTCAGCTAGGGGCTAGTCTAGTCTAGTCTGTTACAGTATAGTGTTATTAATACTGTAAATGTCTGTTTCCTTCAGCTAGGGGCTAGTCTAGTCTAGTCTGTTACAGTATAGTGTTATTAATACTGTAAATGTCTGTTCCCTTCAGCTAGGGGCTAGTCTAGTCTGTTACAGTATAGTGTTATTAATACTGTAAATGTCTGTTTCCTTCAGCTAGGGGCTAGTCTAGTCTAGTCTGTTACAGTATAGTGTTATTAATACTGTAAATGTCTGTTTCCTTCAGCTAGGGGCTAGTCTAGTCTAGTCTGTTACAGTATAGTGTTATTAATACTGTAAATGTCTGTTTCCTTCAGCTAGGGGCTAGTCTAGTCTAGTCTGTTACAGTATAGTGTTATTAATACTGTAAATGTCTGTTTCCTTCAGCTAGGGGCTAGTCTAGTCTAGTCTGTTACAGTATAGTGTTATTAATACTGTAAATGTCTGTTTCCTTCAGCTAGGGGCTAGTCTAGTCTAGTCTGTTACAGTATAGTGTTATTAATACTGTAAATGTCTGTTTCCTTCAGCTAGGGGCTAGTCTAGTCTGTTACAGTATAGTGTTATTAATACTGTAAATGTCTGTTTCCTTCAGCTAGGGGCTAGTCTAGTCTAGTCTGTTACAGTATAGTGTTATTAATACTGTAAATGTATGTTTCCTTCAGCTAGGGGCTAGTCTAGTCTAGTCTGTTACAGTATAGTGTTATTAATACTGTAAATGTCTGTTTCCTTCAGCTAGGGGCTAGTCTAGTCTAGTCTGTTACAGTATAGTGTTATTAATACTGTAAATGTCTGTTTCCTTCAGCTAGGGCGTCTAGTCTAGTCTGTTACAGTATAGTGTTATTAATACTGTAAATGTCTGTTTCCTTCAGCTAGGGGCTAGTCTAGTCTGTTACAGTATAGTGTTATTAATACTGTAAATGTCTGTTTCCTTCAGCTAGGGGCTAGTCTAGTCTGTTACAGTATAGTGTTATTAATACTGTAAATGTCTGTTTCCTTCAGCTAGGGGCTAGTCTAGTCTAGTCTGTTACAGTATAGTGTTATTAATACTGTAAATGTCTGTTTCCTTCAGCTAGGGGCTAGTCTAGTCTAGTCTGTTACAGTATAGTGTTATTAATACTGTAAATGTCTGTTTCCTTCAGCTAGGGGCTAGTCTAGTCTAGTCTGTTACAGTATAGTGTTATTAATACTGTAAATGTCTGTTTCCTTCAGCTAGGGGCTAGTCTAGTCTAGTCTGTTACAGTATAGTGTTATTAATACTGTAAATGTCTGTTTCCTTCAGCTAGGGGCTAGTCTAGTCTAGTCTGTTACAGTATAGTGTTATTAATACTGTAAATGTCTGTTTCCTTCAGCTAGGGGCTAGTCTAGTCTAGTCTGTTACAGTATAGTGTTATTAATACTGTAAATGTCTGTTTCCTTCAGCTAGGGGCTAGTCTAGTCTAGTCTGTTACAGTATAGTGTTATTAATACTGTAAATGTCTGTTTCCTTCAGCTAGGGGCTAGTCTAGTCTAGTCTGTTACAGTATAGTGTTATTAATACTGTAAATGTCTGTTTCCTTCAGCTAGGGGCTAGTCTAGTCTAGTCTGTTACAGTATAGTGTTATTAATACTGTAAATGTCTGTTTCCTTCAGCTAGGGGCTAGTCTAGTCTAGTCTGTTACAGTATAGTGTTATTAATACTGTAAATGTCTGTTTCCTTCAGCTAGGGGCTAGTCTAGTCTAGTCTGTTACAGTATAGTGTTATTAATACTGTAAATGTCTGTTTCCTTCAGCTAGGGGCTAGTCTAGTCTAGTCTGTTACAGTATAGTGTTATTAATACTGTAAATGTCTGTTTCCTTCAGCTAGGGGCTAGTCTAGTCTAGTCTGTTACAGTATAGTGTTATTAATACTGTAAATGTCTGTTTCCTTCAGCTAGGGGCTAGTCTAGTCTAGTCTGTTACAGTATAGTGTTATTAATACTGTAAATGTCTGTTTCCTTCAGCTAGGGGCTAGTCTAGTCTAGTCTGTTACAGTATAGTGTTATTAATACTGTAAATGTCTGTTTCCTTCAGCTAGGGGCTAGTCTAGTCTAGTCTGTTACAGTATAGTGTTATTAATACTGTAAATGTCTGTTTCCTTCAGCTAGGGGCTAGTCTAGTCTAGTCTGTTACAGTATAGTGTTATTAATACTGTAAATGTCTGTTTCCTTCAGCTAGGGGCTAGTCTAGTCTAGTCTGTTACAGTATAGTGTTATTAATACTGTAAATGTCTGTTTCCTTCAGCTAGGGGCTAGTCTAGTCTAGTCTGTTACAGTATAGTGTTATTAATACTGTAAATGTCTGTTTCCTTCAGCTAGGGGCTAGTCTAGTCTAGTCTGTTACAGTATAGTGTTATTAATACTGTAAATGTCTGTTTCCTTCAGCTAGGGGCTAGTCTAGTCTAGTCTGTTACAGTATAGTGTTATTAATACTGTAAATGTCTGTTTCCTTCAGCTAGGGGCTAGTCTAGTCTAGTCTGTTACAGTATAGTGTTATTAATACTGTAAATGTCTGTTTCCTTCAGCTAGGGGCTAGTCTAGTCTAGTCTGTTACAGTATAGTGTTATTAATACTGTAAATGTCTGTTTCCTTCAGCTAGGGGCTAGTCTAGTCTAGTCTGTTACAGTATAGTGTTATTAATACTGTAAATGTCTGTTTCCTTCAGCTAGGGGCTAGTCTAGTCTAGTCTGTTACAGTATAGTGTTATTAATACTGTAAATGTCTGTTTCCTTCAGCTAGGGGCTAGTCTAGTCTAGTCTGTTACAGTATAGTGTTATTAATACTGTAAATGTCTGTTCCCTTCAGCTAGGGGCTAGTCTAGTCTAGTCTGTTACAGTATAGTGTTATTAATACTGTAAATGTCTGTTCCTTCAGCTAGGGGCTAGTCTAGTCTAGTCTGTTACAGTATAGTGTTATTAATACTGTAAATGTCTGTTTCCTTCAGCTAGGGGCTAGTCTAGTCTAGTCTGTTACAGTATAGTGTTATTAATACTGTAAATGTCTGTTTCCTTCAGCTAGGGGCTAGTCTAGTCTAGTCTGTTACAGTATAGTGTTATTAATACTGTAAATGTCTGTTTCCTTCAGCTAGGGGCTAGTCTAGTCTAGTCTGTTACAGTATAGTGTTATTAATACTGTAAATGTCTGTTTCCTTCAGCTAGGGGCTAGTCTAGTCTAGTCTGTTACAGTATAGTGTTATTAATACTGTAAATGTCTGTTTCCTTCAGCTAGGGGCTAGTCTAGTCTAGTCTGTTACAGTATAGTGTTATTAATACTGTAAATGTCTGTTTCCTTCAGCTAGGGGCTAGTCTAGTCTAGTCTGTTACAGTATAGTGTTATTAATACTGTAAATGTCTGTTTCCTTCAGCTAGGGGCTAGTCTAGTCTAGTCTGTTACAGTATAGTGTTATTAATACTGTAAATGTCTGTTTCCTTCAGCTAGGGGCTAGTCTAGTCTAGTCTGTTACAGTATAGTGTTATTAATACTGTAAATGTCTGTTTCCTTCAGCTAGGGGCTAGTCTAGTCTAGTCTGTTACAGTATAGTGTTATTAATACTGTAAATGTCTGTTTCCTTCAGCTAGGGGCTAGTCTAGTCTAGTCTGTTACAGTATAGTGTTATTAATACTGTAAATGTCTGTTTCCTTCAGCTAGGGGCTAGTCTAGTCTAGTCTGTTACAGTATAGTGTTATTAATACTGTAAATGTCTGTTTCCTTCAGCTAGGGGCTAGTCTAGTCTGTCTGACAGTATAGTGTTATTAATACTGTAAATGTCTGTTTCCTTCAGCTAGGGGCTAGTCTAGTCTAGTCTGTTACAGTATAGTGTTATTAATACTGTAAATGTCTGTTTCCTTCAGCTAGGGGCTAGTCTAGTCTAGTCTGTTACAGTATAGTGTTATTAATACTGTAAATGTCTGTTTCCTTCAGCTAGGGGCTAGTCTAGTCTAGTCTGTTACAGTATAGTGTTATTAATACTGTAAATGTCTGTTTCCTTCAGCTAGGGGCTAGTCTAGTCTAGTCTGTTACAGTATAGTGTTATTAATACTGTAAATGTCTGTTTCCTTCAGCTAGGGGCTAGTCTAGTCTAGTCTGTTACAGTATAGTGTTATTAATACTGTAAATGTCTGTTTCCTTCAGCTAGGGGCTAGTCTAGTCTAGTCTGTTACAGTATAGTGTTATTAATACTGTAAATGTCTGTTTCCTTCAGCTAGGGGCTAGTCTAGTCTAGTCTGTTACAGTATAGTGTTATTAATACTGTAAATGTCTGTTTCCTTCAGCTAGGGGCTAGTCTAGTCTAGTCTGTTACAGTATAGTGTTATTAATACTGTAAATGTCTGTTTCCTTCAGCTAGGGGCTAGTCTAGTCTAGTCTGTTACAGTATAGTGTTATTAATACTGTAAATGTCTGTTTCCTTCAGCTAGGGGCTAGTCTAGTCTAGTCTGTTACAGTATAGTGTTATTAATACTGTAAATGTCTGTTTCCTTCAGCTAGGGGCTAGTCTAGTCTAGTCTGTTACAGTATAGTGTTATTAATACTGTAAATGTCTGTTTCCTTCAGCTAGGGGCTAGTCTAGTCTAGTCTGTTACAGTATAGTGTTATTAATACTGTAAATGTCTGTTTCCTTCAGCTAGGGGCTAGTCTAGTCTAGTCTGTTACAGTATAGTGTTATTAATACTGTAAATGTCTGTTTCCTTCAGCTAGGGGCTAGTCTAGTCTAGTCTGTTACAGTATAGTGTTATTAATACTGTAAATGTCTGTTTCCTTCAGCTAGGGGCTAGTCTAGTCTAGTCTGTTACAGTATAGTGTTATTAATACTGTAAATGTCTGTTTCCTTCAGCTAGGGGCTAGTCTAGTCTAGTCTGTTACAGTATAGTGTTATTAATACTGTAAATGTCTGTTTCCTTCAGCTAGGGGCTAGTCTAGTCTAGTCTGTTACAGTATAGTGTTATTAATACTGTAAATGTCTGTTTCCTTCAGCTAGGGGCTAGTCTAGTCTAGTCTGTTACAGTATAGTGTTATTAATACTGTAAATGTCTGTTTCCTTCAGCTAGGGGCTAGTCTAGTCTAGTCTGTTACAGTATAGTGTTATTAATACTGTAAATGTCTGTTTCCTTCAGCTAGGGGCTAGTCTAGTCTAGTCTGTTACAGTATAGTGTTATTAATACTGTAAATGTCTGTTTCCTTCAGCTAGGGGCTAGTCTAGTCTAGTCTGTTACAGTATAGTGTTATTAATACTGTAAATGTCTGTTTCCTTCAGCTAGGGGCTAGTCTAGTCTAGTCTGTTACAGTATAGTGTTATTAATACTGTAAATGTCTGTTTCCTTCAGCTAGGGGCTAGTCTAGTCTAGTCTGTTACAGTATAGTGTTATTAATACTGTAAATGTCTGTTTCCTTCAGCTAGGGGCTAGTCTAGTCTAGTCTGTTACAGTATAGTGTTATTAATACTGTAAATGTCTGTTTCCTTCAGCTAGGGGCTAGTCTAGTCTAGTCTGTTACAGTATAGTGTTATTAATACTGTAAATGTCTGTTTCCTTCAGCTAGGGGCTAGTCTAGTCTAGTCTGTTACAGTATAGTGTTATTAATACTGTAAATGTCTGTTCCCTTCAGCTAGGGGCTAGTCTAGTCTAGTCTGTTACAGTATAGTGTTATTAATACTGTAAATGTCTGTTCCCTTCAGCTAGGGGCTAGTCTAGTCTAGTCTGTTACAGTATAGTGTTATTAATACTGTAAATGTCTGTTTCCTTCAGCTAGGGGCTAGTCTAGTCTAGTCTGTTACAGTATAGTGTTATTAATACTGTAAATGTCTGTTTCCTTCAGCTAGGGGCTAGTCTAGTCTAGTCTGTTACAGTATAGTGTTATTAATACTGTAAATGTCTGTTTCCTTCAGCTAGGGGCTAGTCTAGTCTAGTCTGTTACAGTATAGTGTTATTAATACTGTAAATGTCTGTTTCCTTCAGCTAGGGGCTAGTCTAGTCTAGTCTGTTACAGTATAGTGTTATTAATACTGTAAATGTCTGTTTCCTTCAGCTAGGGGCTAGTCTAGTCTAGTCTGTTACAGTATAGTGTTATTAATACTGTAAATGTCTGTTTCCTTCAGCTAGGGGCTAGTCTAGTCTAGTCTGTTACAGTATAGTGTTATTAATACTGTAAATGTCTGTTTCCTTCAGCTAGGGGCTAGTCTAGTCTAGTCTGTTACAGTATAGTGTTATTAATACTGTAAATGTCTGTTTCCTTCAGCTAGGGGCTAGTCTAGTCTAGTCTGTTACAGTATAGTGTTATTAATACTGTAAATGTCTGTTTCCTTCAGCTAGGGGCTAGTCTAGTCTAGTCTGTTACAGTATAGTGTTATTAATACTGTAAATGTCTGTTTCCTTCAGCTAGGGGCTAGTCTAGTCTAGTCTGTTACAGTATAGTGTTATTAATACTGTAAATGTCTGTTTCCTTCAGCTAGGGGCTAGTCTAGTCTAGTCTGTTACAGTATAGTGTTATTAATACTGTAAATGTCTGTTTCCTTCAGCTAGGGGCTAGTCTAGTCTAGTCTGTTACAGTATAGTGTTATTAATACTGTAAATGTCTGTTTCCTTCAGCTAGGGGCTAGTCTAGTCTAGTCTGTTACAGTATAGTGTTATTAATACTGTAAATGTCTGTTTCCTTCAGCTAGGGGCTAGTCTAGTCTAGTCTGTTACAGTATAGTGTTATTAATACTGTAAATGTCTGTTTCCTTCAGCTAGGGGCTAGTCTAGTCTAGTCTGTTACAGTATAGTGTTATTAATACTGTAAATGTCTGTTCCCTTCAGCTAGGGGCTAGTCTAGTCTAGTCTGTTACAGTATAGTGTTATTAATACTGTAAATGTCTGTTTCCTTCAGCTAGGGGCTAGTCTAGTCTAGTCTGTTACAGTATAGTGTTATTAATACTGTAAATGTCTGTTTCCTTCAGCTAGGGGCTAGTCTAGTCTAGTCTGTTACAGTATAGTGTTATTAATACTGTAAATGTCTGTTTCCTTCAGCTAGGGGCTAGTCTAGTCTAGTCTGTTACAGTATAGTGTTATTAATACTGTAAATGTCTGTTTCCTTCAGCTAGGGGCTAGTCTAGTCTAGTCTGTTACAGTATAGTGTTATTAATACTGTAAATGTCTGTTTCCTTCAGCTAGGGGCTAGTCTAGTCTAGTCTGTTACAGTATAGTGTTATTAATACTGTAAATGTCTGTTTCCTTCAGCTAGGGGCTAGTCTAGTCTAGTCTGTTACAGTATAGTGTTATTAATACTGTAAATGTCTGTTTCCTTCAGCTAGGGGCTAGTCTAGTCTAGTCTGTTACAGTATAGTGTTATTAATACTGTAAATGTCTGTTTCCTTCAGCTAGGGGCTAGTCTAGTCTAGTCTGTTACAGTATAGTGTTATTAATACTGTAAATGTCTGTTTCCTTCAGCTAGGGGCTAGTCTAGTCTAGTCTGTTACAGTATAGTGTTATTAATACTGTAAATGTCTGTTTCCTTCAGCTAGGGGCTAGTCTAGTCTAGTCTGTTACAGTATAGTGTTATTAATACTGTAAATGTCTGTTTCCTTCAGCTAGGGGCTAGTCTAGTCTAGTCTGTTACAGTATAGTGTTATTAATACTGTAAATGTCTGTTTCCTTCAGCTAGGGGCTAGTCTAGTCTAGTCTGTTACAGTATAGTGTTATTAATACTGTAAATGTCTGTTTCCTTCAGCTAGGGGCTAGTCTAGTCTAGTCTGTTACAGTATAGTGTTATTAATACTGTAAATGTCTGTTTCCTTCAGCTAGGGGCTAGTCTAGTCTAGTCTGTTACAGTATAGTGTTATTAATACTGTAAATGTCTGTTTCCTTCAGCTAGGGGCTAGTCTAGTCTAGTCTGTTACAGTATAGTGTTATTAATACTGTAAATGTCTGTTTCCTTCAGCTAGGGGCTAGTCTAGTCTAGTCTGTTACAGTATAGTGTTATTAATACTGTAAATGTCTGTTTCCTTCAGCTAGGGGCTAGTCTAGTCTAGTCTGTTACAGTATAGTGTTATTAATACTGTAAATGTCTGTTTCCTTCAGCTAGGGGCTAGTCTAGTCTAGTCTGTTACAGTATAGTGTTATTAATACTGTAAATGTCTGTTTCCTTCAGCTAGGGGCTAGTCTAGTCTAGTCTGTTACAGTATAGTGTTATTAATACTGTAAATGTCTGTTTCCTTCAGCTAGGGGCTAGTCTAGTCTAGTCTGTTACAGTATAGTGTTATTAATACTGTAAATGTCTGTTCCCTTCAGGTAGGGGCTAGTCTAGTCTGTTACAGTATAGTGTTATTAATACTGTAAATGTCTGTTTCCTTCAGCTAGGGGCTAGTCTAGTCTAGTCTGTTACAGTATAGTGTTATTAATACTGTAAATGTCTGTTTCCTTCAGCTAGGGGCTAGTCTAGTCTAGTCTGTTACAGTATAGTGTTATTAATACTGTAAATGTCTGTTCCCTTCAGCTAGGGGCTAGTCTAGTCTAGTCTGTTACAGTATAGTGTTATTAATACTGTAAATGTCTGTTTCCTTCAGCTAGGGGCTAGTCTAGTCTAGTCTGTTACAGTATAGTGTTATTAATACTGTAAATGTCTGTTCCCTTCAGCTAGGGGCTAGTCTAGTCTGTTACAGTATAGTGTTATTAATACTGTAAATGTCTGTTTCCTTCAGCTAGGGGCTAGTCTTGTCTAGTCTGTTACAGTATAGTGTTATTAATACTGTAAATGTCTGTTCCCTTCAGCTAGGGGCTAGTCTAGTCTAGTCTGTTACAGTATAGTGTTATTAATACTGTAAATGTCTGTTTCCTTCAGCTAGGGGCTAGTCTAGTCTAGTCTGTTACAGTATAGTGTTATTAATACTGTAAATGTCTGTTTCCTTCAGCTAGGGGCTAGTCTAGTCTAGTCTGTTACAGTATAGTGTTATTAATACTGTAAATGTCTGTTTCCTTCAGCTAGGGGCTAGTCTAGTCTAGTCTGTTACAGTATAGTGTTATTAATACTGTAAATGTCTGTTTCCTTCAGCTAGGGGCTAGTCTAGTCTAGTCTGTTACAGTATAGTGTTATTAATACTGTAAATGTCTGTTCCCTTCAGCTAGGGGCTAGTCTAGTCTAGTCTGTTACAGTATAGTGTTATTAATACTGTAAATGTCTGTTCCCTTCAGCTAGGGGCTAGTCTAGTCTGTTACAGTATAGTGTTATTAATACTGTAAATGTCTGTTTCCTTCAGCTAGGGGCTAGTCTAGTCTAGTCTGTTACAGTATAGTGTTATTAATACTGTAAATGTCTGTTCCCTTCAGCTAGGGGCTAGTCTAGTCTAGTCTGTTACAGTATAGTGTTATTAATACTGTAAATGTCTGTTTCCTTCAGCTAGGGGCTAGTCTAGTCTAGTCTGTTACAGTATAGTGTTATTAATACTGTAAATGTCTGTTTCCTTCAGCTAGGGGCTAGTCTAGTCTAGTCTGTTACAGTATAGTGTTATTAATACTGTAAATGTCTGTTTCCTTCAGCTAGGGGCTAGTCTAGTCTAGTCTGTTACAGTATAGTGTTATTAATACTGTAAATGTCTGTTTCCTTCAGCTAGGGGCTAGTCTAGTCTAGTCTGTTACAGTATAGTGTTATTAATACTGTAAATGTCTGTTTCCTTCAGCTAGGGGCTAGTCTAGTCTAGTCTGTTACAGTATAGTGTTATTAATACTGTAAATGTCTGTTTCCTTCAGCTAGGGGCTAGTCTAGTCTAGTCTGTTACAGTATAGTGTTATTAATACTGTAAATGTCTGTTTCCTTCAGCTAGGGGCTAGGCTAGTCTAGTCTAGTCTGTTACAGTATAGTGTTATTAATACTGTAAATGTCTGTTTCCTTCAGCTAGGGGCTAGTCTAGTCTAGTCTGTTACAGTATAGTGTTATTAATACTGTAAATGTCTGTTTCCTTCAGCTAGGGGCTAGTCTAGTCTAGTCTGTTACAGTATAGTGTTATTAATACTGTAAATGTCTGTTTCCTTCAGCTAGGGGCTAGTCTAGTCTAGTCTGTTACAGTATAGTGTTATTAATACTGTAAATGTCTGTTTCCTTCAGCTAGGGGCTAGTCTAGTCTAGTCTGTTACAGTATAGTGTTATTAATACTGTAAATGTCTGTTTCCTTCAGCTAGGGGCTAGTCTAGTCTAGTCTGTTACAGTATAGTGTTATTAATACTGTAAATGTCTGTTTCCTTCAGCTAGGGGCTAGTCTAGTCTAGTCTGTTACAGTATAGTGTTATTAATACTGTAAATGTCTGTTTCCTTCAGCTAGGGGCTAGTCTAGTCTAGTCTGTTACAGTATAGTGTTATTAATACTGTAAATGTCTGTTTCCTTCAGCTAGGGGCTAGTCTAGTCTAGTCTGTTACAGTATAGTGTTATTAATACTGTAAATGTCTGTTTCCTTCAGCTAGGGGCTAGTCTAGTCTAGTCTGTTACAGTATAGTGTTATTAATACTGTAAATGTCTGTTTCCTTCAGCTAGGGGCTAGTCTAGTCTAGTCTGTTACAGTATAGTGTTATTAATACTGTAAATGTCTGTTTCCTTCAGCTAGGGGCTAGTCTAGTCTAGTCTGTTACAGTATAGTGTTATTAATACTGTAAATGTCTGTTTCCTTCAGCTAGGGGCTAGTCTAGTCTAGTCTGTTACAGTATAGTGTTATTAATACTGTAAATGTCTGTTTCCTTCAGCTAGGGGCTAGTCTAGTCTAGTCTGTTACAGTATAGTGTTATTAATACTGTAAATGTCTGTTTCCTTCAGCTAGGGGCTAGTCTAGTCTAGTCTGTTACAGTATAGTGTTATTAATACTGTAAATGTATGTTTCCTTCAGCTAGGGGCTAGTCTAGTCTAGTCTGTTACAGTATAGTGTTATTAATACTGTAAATGTCTGTTCCCTTCAGGTAGGGGCTAGTCTAGTCTGTTACAGTATAGTGTTATTAATACTGTAAATGTCTGTTTCCTTCAGCTAGGGGCTAGTCTAGTCTAGTCTGTTACAGTATAGTGTTATTAATACTGTAAATGTCTGTTTCCTTCAGCTAGGGGCTAGTCTAGTCTAGTCTGTTACAGTATAGTGTTATTAATACTGTAAATGTCTGTTTCCTTCAGCTAGGGGCTAGTCTAGTCTAGTCTGTTACAGTATAGTGTTATTAATACTGTAAATGTCTGTTTCCTTCAGCTAGGGGCTAGTCTAGTCTAGTCTGTTACAGTATAGTGTTATTAATACTGTAAATGTCTGTTCCCTTCAGGTAGGGGCTAGTCTAGTCTAGTCTGTTACAGTATAGTGTTATTAATACTGTAAATGTCTGTTTCCTTCAGCTAGGGGCTAGTCTAGTCTAGTCTGTTACAGTATAGTGTTATTAATACTGTAAATGTCTGTTTCCTTCAGCTAGGGGCTAGTCTAGTCTAGTCTGTTACAGTATAGTGTTATTAATACTGTAAATGTCTGTTTCCTTCAGCTAGGGGCTAGTCTAGTCTAGTCTGTTACAGTATAGTGTTATTAATACTGTAAATGTCTGTTTCCTTCAGCTAGGGGCAAGTCTAGTCTAGTCTGTTACAGTATAGTGTTATTAATACTGTAAATGTCTGTTTCCTTCAGCTAGGGGCTAGTCTAGTCTGTTACAGTATAGTGTTATTAATACTGTAAATGTCTGTTTCCTTCAGCTAGGGGCTAGTCTAGTCTAGTCTGTTACAGTATAGTGTTATTAATACTGTAAATGTCTGTTTCCTTCAGCTAGGGGCTAGTCTAGTCTAGTCTGTTACAGTATAGTGTTATTAATACTGTAAATGTCTGTTTCCTTCAGCTAGGGGCTAGTCTAGTCTAGTCTGTTACAGTATAGTGTTATTAATACTGTAAATGTCTGTTTCCTTCAGCTAGGGGCTAGTCTAGTCTAGTCTGTTACAGTATAGTGTTATTAATACTGTAAATGTCTGTTTCCTTCAGCTAGGGGCTAGTCTAGTCTAGTCTGTTACAGTATAGTGTTATTAATACTGTAAATGTCTGTTTCCTTCAGCTAGGGGCTAGTCTAGTCTAGTCTGTTACAGTATAGTGTTATTAATACTGTACATGTCTGTTTCCTTCAGCTAGGGGCTAGTCTAGTCTAGTCTGTTACAGTATAGTGTTATTAATAC
The DNA here is from genome assembly GCF_965601325.2 of Salmo salar. Classification (NCBI taxonomy): domain Eukaryota; kingdom Metazoa; phylum Chordata; class Actinopteri; order Salmoniformes; family Salmonidae; genus Salmo; species Salmo salar. The sequence goes on along the minus strand of NC_138306.1, from coordinate 92,990,048 downwards.
TGTAAATGTCTGTTTCCTTCAGCTAGGGGCTAGTCTAGTCTAGTCTGTTACAGTATAGTGTTATTAATACTGTAAATGTCTGTTTCCTTCAGCTAGGGGCTAGTCTAGTCTAGTCTGTTACAGTATAGTGTTATTAATACTGTAAATGTATGTTTCCTTCAGCTAGGGGCTAGTCTAGTCTAGTCTATTACAGTATAGTGTTATTAATACTGTAAATGTCTGTTCCCTTCAGGTAGGGGCTAGTCCAGTCTGTTACAGTATAGTGTTATTAATACTGTAAATGTCTGTTTCCTTCAGCTAGGGGCTAGTCTAGTCTAGTCTGTTACAGTATAGTGTTATTAATACTGTAAATGTCTGTTTCCTTCAGCTAGGGGCTAGTCTAGTCTAGTCTGTTACAGTATAGTGTTATTAATACTGTAAATGTCTGTTCCCTTCAGGTAGGGGCTAGTCTAGTCTAGTCTGTTACAGTATAGTGTTATTAATACTGTAAATGTCGGTTTCCTTCAGCTAGGGGCTAGTCTAGTCTAGTCTGTTACACTATAGTGTTATTAATACTGTAAATGTCTGTTTCCTTCAGCTAGGGGCTAGTCTAGTCTAGTCTGTTACAGTATAGTGTTATTAATACTGTAAATGTCTGTTTCCTTCAGCTAGGGGCTAGTCTAGTCTAGTCTGTTACAGTATAGTGTTATTAATACTGTAAATGTCTGTTCCCTTCAGCTAGGGGCTAGTCTAGTCTAGTCTGTTACAGTATAGTGTTATTAATACTGTAAATGTCTGTTCCCTTCAGCTAGGGGCTAGTCTAGTCTAGTCTGTTACAGTATAGTGTTATTAATACTGTAAATGTCTGTTTCCTTCAGCTAGGGGCTAGTCTAGTCTAGTCTGTTACAGTATAGTGTTATTAATACTGTAAATGTCTGTTCCCTTCAGGTAGGGGCTAGTCTAGTCTAGTCTGTTACAGTATAGTGTTATTAATACTGTAAATGTCGGTTTCCTTCAGCTAGGGGCTAGTCTAGTCTAGTCTGTTACACTATAGTGTTATTAATACTGTAAATGTCTGTTTCCTTCAGCTAGGGGCTAGTCTAGTCTAGTCTGTTACAGTATAGTGTTATTAATACTGTAAATGTCTGTTTCCTTCAGCTAGGGGCTAGTCTAGTCTAGTCTGTTACAGTATAGTGTTATTAATACTGTAAATGTCTGTTCCCTTCAGCTAGGGGCTAGTCTAGTCTAGTCTGTTACAGTATAGTGTTATTAATACTGTAAATGTCTGTTCCCTTCAGCTAGGGGCTAGTCTAGTCTAGTCTGTTACAGTATAGTGTTATTAATACTGTAAATGTCTGTTTCCTTCAGCTAGGGGCTAGTCTAGTCTAGTCTGTTACAGTATAGTGTTATTAATACTGTAAATGTCTGTCTCTGTTCCCTTCAGCTATGGGCTAGTCTAGTCTAGTCTGAACTCAGTAAGAGGGTTTAAATTAAGGGAGAGTTTTTTTCTGCTCTCTGGGACGAGCCTGGTGGTTAACCAGTTGAACTGTTGAAGTGTCTGGACTGTTGGTTATAAACTGTTGGACTGGACTATTGGTTATAAACTGTTGAAGTGGACTATTGGTTATAAACTGTTGGACTGGACTATTGGTTATAAACTGTTGAAGTGGACTATTGGTTATAAACTTTTGAACTGGACTATTGGTTATAAACTGTTGAAGTGGACTATTGGTTATAAACTGTTGGACTGGACTATTGGTTATAAATTGTTGGACTGGACTATTGGTTATAAACTGTTGAAGTGAATGGACTATTGGTTATAAATTGTTGAAGTGACTGGACTATTGGTTATAAACTGTTGAACTGGACTATTGGTTATAAACTGTTGGACTGGACTATTGGTTATAAACTGTTGAAGTGACTGGACTATTGGTTATAAACTGTTTGACTGGACTATTGGTTATAAACTGTTGGACTGGACTATTGGTTATAAACTGTTGAACTGGACTATTGGTTATAAACTGTTGAAGTGGACTATTGGTTATAAACTGTTGAAGTGGACTATTGGTTGTAAACTGTTGGACTGGACTATTGGTTATAAACTGTTGGACTGGACTATTGGTTATAAACTGTTGAACTGGACTATTGGTTATAAACTGTTGTACTGGACTATTGGTTATAAACTGTTGGACTGGACTATTGGTTATAAACTGTTGAAGTGACTGGACTATTGGTTATAAACTGTTGGACTGGACTATTGGTTATAAACTGTTGGACTGGACTATTGGTTATAAACTGTTGGACTGGACTATTGGTTATAAACTGTTGGACTTGAATGGACTGCACCTGTCACATTTTCTTATCTCTCATCTCCTCTTCTCTTCCATTCTTTTCTCTCCTCTTGTCTTTTCTCTTCACTTTCTCCTCTTTTCTTGTCTCTCCTTTCCTCTCCTCTCGTATCCTTTCTCCTATTTCTCCTCTCGTCTCTCCTTTCCTCTCCTCTCGTATCCTCTCTCCTATTTCTCCTCTCCTCTCGTCTCTCCTTTCCTCTCCTCTCATATCTTCTCTC
>NC_138306.1:92980000-92982500 GCF_965601325.2 Salmo salar | reverse complement strand
AGAGAGAGAGAGACAGAGAGAAAGAGAGAGAGAGAGAGACAGAGAGAGAGAGAGAGAGGGAGAGAGAGAGAAAGAAAGAAAGAAAGAAAGAAAGAAAGAAAGAAAGAAAGAAAGAAAGAAAGAAAGAAAGAAAGAAAGAAAGAAAGAAAGAAAGAAAGATAGAAAGAAAGAAAGAAAGATAGAAAGGGAGAGGGGGAGAGAGAGCGAAAGAGAGAGAGCTAGAGAGAGAGAGATCATTGGGGATACAGAGAGACTGGCTGTCTTTATCAACAGGAAACTGTTGCCCAGCTACCATAGCTGAAGTATAGAACTTTCCACTTGCTGTTCCATCATATGGTTCCATTTTACTCTAACAGGTCATAAAATCCCATAGTAATTACATCGGCAGGTAAAATACAATGTAAATACTGTGTACTGAACCTCCTTCATCAAGACCCTAGATTGCTTTGTTCACTAAAGCCTGGTACATACAAATATGTTCTACTGGCCTGGAACTGAGCAAGCTAGTGCTTTCATAAAGCAGGAGATCAAGACAGGACAACAAGACAGGACAACAAGACAGGTTATCAAGACAGGACAACAAGACAGGTCATCAAGACAGGACAACAAGACAGGTCATCAAGACAGGACAACAAGACAGGACATCAAGACAGGTCATCAAGACAGGACAACAAGACAGGACAACAAGACAGGTTATCAAGACAAGACAACAAGACAGGACAACAAGAAAGGACATCGACAGGACAAGACATGACAACAAGACAGGACATTGTGACAGGACAAGACATGACAACAAGACAGAACAAGACAGGACCACAAGGCAGGTCATCAAGACAAGACAACAAAACAGGACAACAAGACAGGACATCGACAAGACAAGAAGACAGGACATCAAGACAGTTTGGTGTTTGTCCAATTTTGTGAATTCTTGGTTGGTGAGCGGACCACAGACCTCACAAATGTAGAGGGCAATGGGTTCTATAACTGGTTAAAATCAAATCAAATACAATTTTACATGTCACATTCGCAAATACAACAGGTGTAGCCCTTACAGTGAAGTACTTACTTACAAGGCCTTAACCAACAATGCAGTTTTAAGAAAAATAAGTGTTAAGTAAAAAATAGATAAGTCAAAAATGCTAAATGAAACTAACAACTAATTAAAGAGCAGCAGTAAAATAACAATAGCGAGACTATATACAGGGTGTTACGGTACAGAGTCAAAGTGGAGGCTATATACAGGGTGTTACGGTACAGAGTCAATGTGGAGGCTATATACAGGGTGTTACGGTACAGAGTCAATGTGGAGGCTATATACAGGGTGTTACGGTACAGAGTCAATGTGGAGGCTATATACAGGGTGTTACGGTACAGAGTCAATGTGGAGGCTATATACAGGGGGTACCGGTACAGAGTCAATGTGGAGGCTATATACAGGGTGTTACGGTACAGAGTCAATGTGGAGGCTATATACAGGGTGTTACGGTACAGAGTCAATGTGGAGGCTATATACAGGGTGTTACGGTGCGGAGTCAATGTGGAGGCTATATACAGGGTGTTACGGTACAGAGTCAATGTGGAGACTATATACAGGGTGTAACGGTACAGAGTCAATGTGGAGGCTATATACAGGGTGTAACGGTACAGAGTCAATGTGGAGGCTATATACAGGGTGTTACGGTACAGAGTCAATGTGGAGGCTATATACAGGGTGTTACGGTGCGGAGTCAATGTGGAGGCTATATACAGGGTGTTACTGTGCAGAGTCAATGTGGAGACTATATACAGGGTGTTACGGTACAGAGTCAATGTGGAGACTATATACAGGGGGTATAGAGTCAATGTGGAGACTGTATACAGGAAGTACCGGTACAGAGTCAATGTGGAGACTGCATACAGGGGGTATAGAGTCAAGTCAATGTGGAGACTATATACAGGGGGTACCGGTACAGAGTCAATGTGGAGACTATATACAGAGTGTTACGATACAGAGTCAATGTGGAGGCTATATACAGGGGGTACCGGTACAGAGTCAATGTGGAGGCTATATACAGGGGGTACCAGTACAGAGTCAATGTGGAGGCTATATACAGGGGGTACCAGTACAGAGTCAATGTGGAGACTATATACAGGGGGTACCAGTACAGAGTCAATGTGAGGAGGCTGTATACAGGGTGTTACGGTACAGAGTCAATGTGGAGACTATATACAGGGGGTACCGGTACAGAGTCAATGTGGAGTCTATATACAGGGTGTTACGGTACAGAGTCAATGTGGAGGCTATATACAGGGGGTACAGGTACAGAGTCAATGTGGAGGCAATATACAGGGGGTACCAGAACAGAGTCTATGTGGAGACTATATACAGGGTGTTACGGTACAGAGTCAATGTGGAGGCGATATTCAGGGGGTACCGGTACAGAGTCAATGTGGAGTCTATATACAGGGTGTTACGGTACAGAGTCAATGTGGAGGCTATATACAGGGGGTACAGGTACAG
>NC_138306.1:92955000-92975000 GCF_965601325.2 Salmo salar | reverse complement strand
ATCTACAGTATGGTGTTAATGACCTACAGTCCTACAGTATGGTGTTAATGATCTACAGTATGGTGTTAATGATCTACAGTATGGTGTTAATGATCTACAGTATGGTGTTAATGACCTAGAGTATGGTGTTAATTATCTACAGTATGGTGTTAATGATCTACAGTCCTACAGTATGGTGTTAATGATCTACAGTATGGTGCTAATGACCTACAGTATGGTGTTAATGACCTACAGTATGGTGTTAATGATCTACAGTATGGTATTAATGATCTACAGTCCTACAGTATGGTGTTAATGACCTACAGTATGGTGTTAATGATCTACAGTATGGTGTTATTGACCTACAGTATGGTGTTAATGATCTACAGTCCTACAGCATGGTGTTAATGACCTACAGTATGGTGTTAATGATCTACAGTATGGTGTTAATGATCTACAGTATGGTGTTAATGAACTACAGTATGGTGTTAATGATCTACAGTCCTACAGTATGGTGTTAATGATCTACAGTATGGTGTTAATGATCTACAGTATGGTGTTAATGACCTACAGTATAGTGTTAATGACCTACAGTCCTACGGTATGGTGTTAATGATCTACAGTATAGTGTTAATGACCTACAGTCCTACAGTATGGTGTTAATGATCTACAGTCCTACAGTATGGTGTTAATGATCTACAGTCCTACAGTATGGTGTTAATGATCTACAGTATGGTGTTAATGATCTACAGTATGGTGTTAATGACCTACAGTCCTACAGTATGGTGTTAATGATCTACAGTATGGTGTTAATGATCTACAGTATGGTGTTAATGACCTACAGTATGGTGTTAATGATCTACAGTATGGTGTTAATGATCTACAGTCCTACAGTATGGTGTTAATAATCTACAGTATGGTGTTAATGACCTACAGTATGGTGTTAATGACCTACAGTATGGTGTTAATGATCTACAGTATGGTATTAATGATCTACAGTCCTACAGTATGGTGTTAATGACCTACAGTATGGTGTTAATGATCTACTGTCCTACAGTATGGTGTTAATGATCTACAGTCCTACAGTATGGTGTTAATGACCTACAGTATGGTGTTAATGACATACAGTATGGTGTTAATGATCTACAGTCCTACAGTATGGTGTTAATTACCTACAGTATGGTGTTAATGATCTACAGTATGGTGTTAATGATCTACAGTATGGTGTTAATGATATACAGTATGGTGTTAATGACCTACAGTATGGTGTTAATGATCTACAGTATGGTGTTAATGATCTACAGTCCTACAGTATGGTGTTAATGATCTACAGTATGGTGTTAATGATATACAGTATGGTGTTAATGATCTAGAGTCCTACAGTATGGTGTTAATGATCTACAGTATGGTGTTAATGATCTACAGTATGGTGTTAATGATCTACAGTCCTACAGTATGGTGTTAATGACCTACAGTATGGTGTTAATGATATACAGTATGGTGTTAATGATCTAGAGTCCTACAGTATGGTGTTAATGATCTACAGTATGGTGTTAATGATCTACAGTCCTACGGTATGGTGTTAATGATCTACAGTATAGTGTTAATGACCTACAGTACTACAGTATGGTGTTAATGATCTACAGTCCTACAGTATGGTGTTAATGATCTACAGTCCTACAGTATGGTGTAATAATCTACAGTATGGTGTTAATGATCTACAGTATGGTGTTAATGACCTACAGTCCTACAGTATGGTGTTAATGATCTACAGTATGGTGTTAATGATCTACAGTATGGTGTTAATGACCTACAGTATGGTGTTAATGATCTACAGTCCTACAGTATGGTGTTAATGATCTACAGTATGGTGTTAATGACCTACAGTATGGTGTTAATGACCGACAGTATGGTGTTAATGATCTACAGTATGGTGTTAATGATCTACAGTCCTACAGTATGGTGTTAATGATCTACAGTCCTACAGTATGGTGTTAATGATCTACAGTATGGTGTTAATGATCTACAGTATGGTGTTAATGATATACAGTCCTACAGTATGGTGTTAATGATCTACAGTATGGTGTTAATGATCTACAGTATGGTGTTAATGATCTACAGTCCTACAGTATGGTGTTAATGATCTACAGTCCTACAGTATGGTGTTAATGGTCTACAGTCCTACAGTATGGTGTTAATGACCTACAGTATGGTGTTAATGATCTACAGTATGGTGTTAATGACCTACAGTATGGTGTTAATGATCTACAGTCCTACAGTATGGTGTTAATGATCTACAGACCTACAGTATGGTGTTAATGATCTACAGTATGGTGTTAATGATCTACAGTCCTACAGTATGGTGTTAATGACCTACAATATGGTGTTATTGACCTACAGTATGGTGTTAATGATCTACAGTCCTACAGCATGGTGTTAATGACCTACAGTATGGTGTTACTGATCTACAGTATGGTGTTAATGATCTACAGTATGGTGTTAATGAACTACAGTATGGTGTTAATGATCTACAGTCCTACAGTATGGTGTTAATGATCTACAGTATGGTGTTAATGATCTACAGTATGGTGTTAATGACCTACAGTATAGTGTTAATGACCTACAGTCCTACGGTATGGTGTTAATGATCTACAGTATAGTGTTAATGACCTACAGTCCTACAGTATGGTGTTAATGATCTACAGTCCTACAGTATGGTGTTAATGATCTACAGTCCTACAGTATGGTGTTAATGATCTACAGTATGGTGTTAATGACCTACAGTCCTACAGTATGGTGTTAATGATCTACAGTATGGTGTTAATGATCTACAGTATGGTGTTAATGACCTACAGTATGGTGTTAATGATCTACAGTATGGTGTTAATGATCTACAGTCCTACAGTATGGTGTTAATGATCTACAGTATGGTGTTAATGACCTACAGTATGGTGTTAATGACCTACAGTATGGTGTTAATGATCTACATTATGGTATTAATGATCTACAGTCCTACAGTATGGTGTTAATGACCTACAGTATGGTGTTAATGATCTACAGTATGGTGTTATTGACCTACAGTATGGTGTTAATGATCTACAGTCCTACAACATGGTGTTAATGACCTACAGTATGGTGTTAATGATCTACAGTATGGTGTTAATGATCTACAGTATGGTGTTAATGAACTACAGTATGGTGTTAATGATCTACAGTCCTACAGTATGGTGTTAATGATCTACAGTATGGTGTTAATGATCTACAGTATGGTGTTAATGACCTACAGTATAGTGTTAATGACCTACAGTCCTACGGTATGGTGTTAATGATCTACAGTATAGTGTTATTGACCTACAGTCCTACAGTATGGTGTTAATGATCTACAGTCCTACAGTATGGTGTTAATGATCTACAGTATGGTGTTAATGATCTACAGTATGGTGTTAATGACCTACAGTCCTACAGTATGGTGTTAATGATCTACAGTATGGTGTTAATGATCTACAGTATGGTGTTAATGACCTACAGTATGGTGTTAATGATCTACAGTATGGTGTTAATGATCTACAGTCCTACAGTATGGTGTTAATGATCTACAGTATGGTATTAATGACCTACAGTATGGTGTTAATGACCTACAGTATGGTGTTAATGATCTACAGTATGGTATTAATGATCTACAGTCCTACAGTATGGTGTTAATGACCTACAGTATGGTGTTAATGATCTACGGTCCTACAGTATGGTGTTAATGATCTACAGTCCTACAGTATGGTGTTAATGACCTACAGTATGGTGTTAATGACATACAGTATGGTGTTAATGATCTACAGTCCTACAGTATGGTGTTAATTACCTACAGTATGGTGTTAATGATCTACAGTATGGTGTTAATGATCTACAGTATGGTGTTAATGATATACAGTATGGTATTAATGACCTACAGTATGGTGTTAATGATCTACAGTATGGTGTTAATGATCTACAGTCCTACAGTATGGTGTTAATGATCTACAGTATGGTGTTAATGATATACAGTATGGTGTTAATGATCTAGAGTCCTACAGTATGGTGTTAATGATCTACAGTATGGTGTTAATGATCTACAGTATGGTGTTAATGATCTACAGTCCTACAGTATGGTGTTAATGACCTACAGTATGGTGTTAATGATATACAGTATGGTGTTAATGATCTAGAGTCCTACAGTATGGTGTTAATGATCTACAGTATGGTGTTAATTATCTACAGTATGGTGTTAATGATCTACAGTATGGTGTTAATGACCTACAGTCCTACAGTATGGTGTTAATGATCTACAGTCCTACAGTATGGTGTTAATGATCTACAGTATGGTGTTAATGATCTACAGTCCTACAGTATGGTGTTAATTATCTACAGTCCTACAGTATGGTGTTAATGATCTACAGTATGGTGTTAATGATCTACAGTCCTACAGTATGGTGTTAATGATCTACAGTATGGTGTTAATGATCTACAGTATGGTGTTAATGATCTACAGTATGGTGTTAATGATCTACAGTATGGTGTTAATGACCTACAGTCCTACAGTATGGTGTTAATGACCTACAGTATGGTGTTAATGATCTACAGTATGGTGTTAATGATCTACAGTCCTACAGTATGGTGTTAATGATCTACAGTATGGTATTAATGACCTACAGTATGGTGTTAATGACCTACAGTATGGTGTTAATGATCTACAGTATGGTATTAATGATCTACAGTCCTACAGTATGGTGTTAATGACCTACAGTATGGTGTTAATGATCTACGGTCCTACAGTATGGTGTTAATGATCTACAGTCCTACAGTATGGTGTTAATGACCTACAGTATGGTGTTAATGACATACAGTATGGTGTTAATGATCTACAGTCCTACAGTATGGTGTTAATTAGCTACAGTATGGTGTTAATGATCTACAGTATGGTGTTAATGATCTACAGTATGGTGTTAATGATATACAGTATGGTATTAATGACCTACAGTATGGTGTTAATGATCTACAGTATGGTGTTAATGATCTACAGTCCTACAGTATGGTGTTAATGATCTACAGTATGGTGTTAATGATATACAGTATGGTGTTAATGATCTAGAGTCCTACAGTATGGTGTTAATGATCTACAGTATGGTGTTAATGATCTACAGTATGGTGTTAATGATCTACAGTCCTACAGTATGGTGTTAATGACCTACAGTATGGTGTTAATGATATACAGTATGGTGTTAATGATCTAGAGTCCTACAGTATGGTGTTAATGATCTACAGTATGGTGTTAATTATCTACAGTATGGTGTTAATGATCTACAGTATGGTGTTAATGACCTACAGTCCTACAGTATGGTGTTAATGATCTACAGTCCTACAGTATGGTGTTAATGATCTACAGTATGGTGTTAATGATCTACAGTCCTACAGTATGGTGTTAATTATCTACAGTCCTACAGTATGGTGTTAATGATCTACAGTATGGTGTTAATGATCTACAGTCCTACAGTATGGTGTTAATGAACTACAGTATGGTGTTAATGATCTACAGTCCTACAGTATGGTGTTAATGATCTACAGTATGGTGTTAATGATCTACAGTCCTACAGTATGGTGTTAATGACCTACAGTATGGTGTTAATGACATACAGTATGGTGTTAATGATCTACAGTCCTACAGTATGGTGTTAATGACCTACAGTATGGTGTTAATGATCTACAGTATGGTGTTAATGATCTACAGTATGGTGTTAATGATATACAGTATGGTGTTAATGACCTACAGTATGGTGTTAATGATCTACAGTATGGTGTTAATGATCTACAGTATGGTGTTAATGATATACAGTATGGTGTTAATGATCTAGAGTCCTACAGTATGTTGTTAATGATCTACAGTATGGTGTTAATGATCTACAGTATGGTGTTAATGATCTACAGTCCTACAGTATGGTGTTAATGACCTACAGTATGGTGTTAATGATATACAGTATGGTGTTAATGATCTAGAGTCCTACAGTATGGTGTTAATGATCTACAGTATGGTGTTAATAATCTACAGTATGGTGTTAATGATCTACAGTATGGTGTTAATGATCTACAGTATGGTGTTAATGATCTACAGCATGGTGTTAATGATCTACAGTATGGTGTTAAGGAAAACATACCACTATGAGGGGACATTTAATGTTGAAAACATACTGCTATAATGACACATTTAATGTTGAAAACATACTTCTATAATGGGACATTTAATGTTGAAAACATACTGCTATAATGGGACATTTAATGTTGAAAACATACTGCTATAATGGGACATTTAATGTTGAAAACATACTGCTATAATGGGACATTTAATGTTGAAAACATACTGCTGTAAGGGGACATTTAATGTTGAAAACATACTGCTGTAAGGGGACATTTAATGTTGAAAACATACTGCTATAATGGGACATTTAATGTTGAAAACATACTGCTATAATGGGACATTTAATGTTGAAAACATACTGCTGTAAGGGGACATTTAATGTTGAAAACATACCACTATGAGGGCATTGTTAAAAAGCATATAATATCCAAGAATTCAAACACACAAGATTCTCAAGTGTTGTAATTGGTGTTGTACAACATCCTACACACATCATCATCTATATACAGGTCATTAAGGAAACATGTGCAGTTCAGAGAGGCTGGGTTCATGTGCTTTATTGGAGGCTTCCAGTAAAACAGAATTACTGAAATAACAGGCTCCAAACACCACATCTATTACTTACTAAGGGTACTTCTTCTCTCTGTTTTGAACACTCACTCACACACACAAATACACACACACACACACACACACACACACACACACACACACACACACACACACACACACACACACACACACACACACACACACACACACACACACACACAAAATCCTTCTCTCTGCACAAAAACAGGGCATGATCCTGAACCCGCCTCTCCCTGCCCATCCCGGCGGCTGTCTAATCTCATTGGTTGCCGTCAGGGGGGGGGGTTGTATTTGCATATTGTGTGCGTGTCCCTGTGTTGGGATGAATGACTGTGTTCAATTCAGAACGCGACAAGACAGCGACGGACTCTGCAGAGATTATGTGCTTCTGCAGCTACACTGATCAACTCAGCACACGACAAGCCTCCGATGCGTTCAGCTCCGGGCTCTCTGCTCCGGGGCTGTAGGTGAAACCACGTCGATCCAGGTGGAATAAACATGTTCAACAAAACAGGACCCGGACTAAGCTCGAGAGGAGTACTGTGGGTAAGTGTTTTCTCATTGTAGTCTTGTAACAGTAGTCTTTCTATTAAAAAAAAAAATGAAGAGAGAAAGCTTTTTATTTTTTTAAACCTCATAGTTCAATGTCAAATGAGAGTTTGGTTTGCGCTTAAATCAACTGGCAACTTCGACGTGTGTTATGTAATTGATGAGTAGTAACGTGTATGTTATTTTCAATACATCTTAATGTCTACGTTCTACTTGTTAATTATTTAAAGAGTTAAAGAGTAAAAAAATGTGTATTTAAAATTAAAATAAACATATATGTGCCTGTTTAGAAAGTCTATTTAATCAGTGATTTTCTTCACTGGCTATTGATTCCATAATATAACTGTATCGGTCAACATGTTTGTTGTTTCCCCCCCTGAGGCTGATTCTCTCATGTCTGGAACTCTACTTGTTAAACCCCATGTTTCTGTATTATGTCTGTATTTCAGGGTTTGTGCATACTCGTCCTTTACACCAGCCCTCTCTCCTGTTTTGCTCATTTCAGCCAAGCGAAAGAGCTGGTCTATAAGATAAAAGAAGGATTACCCTCAGGGACGCTCATAGGGTCCATGGGCTCCGACTTACACTTGGATTTATCCCTCGATCCCCATGTTTTATTCAGTCTGCCCCAGAAGAAGCCCAGTGATCAGTATGTCACTCTGAACAGCACTACGGGACAGCTGTTTACATCTGGGAATGAGATCGACAGGGAGACGCTCTGCCCCGAAGCCTCAGAGTACAACCAGGGCTGCGTCCTCTCCCTGGATGTGTTCATTCTACCCCAGCAGTACTTCCAGCTGGTTAAGGTCAAGATCTTAGTGGAGGATGTTAACGATAACCGGCCGCGCTTCCCGACAGGCGAGATTAGGGTTTCCATCCCGGAGAACACCCAGGTCAACACGAGGTTCGCGGTGGAGCAGTCAGCAACGGATCCTGATCTGGGGTTTCACGGGGTCCAGACTTACTGGCTGGTCAACGACTTTGGGGTGTTCACTCTGGACGTAGAGGAGAACGAAGGGGGTGAGCTGACACCCTTCCTCATCGTGACAGACGAGCTGGACCGGGAACGACAGGAGGAATACGTAACGGATATTATAGCAGAGGACGGCGGGTTACCACCTCTTCTTGGCACCGCCACGTTAAGGATTATAATCACTGATGTCAACGATAACTGTCCTCAGTTCACAGAGTCACAGGTCAACGTGACGCTGTACGGGAATACGACTAAAGGAGAGCAGCTGTCCAGGTTACACGCCTTCGACCCCGACCAGGGCGCCAACGCGGTGATCAGCTATGCGTACAGTGACCGCGTTCCCGGAGAGGCTAGAGCTCTATTCCATCTGGACCGGATTACCGGCGTGATCAAACTGGCCGGTCAGATCAACACCGCAACCGGGAAGTTCTACAAACTCACCGTCCTCGCCAACGGGCCTGGGTGCATCCCTGCCGTCGCCATGGTGACGGTACACGTGATCCGGGTAGCTTCCGGTCCGCCGGTTATTATGCCGCGCTACATCGCGGCGGAGAAAGACGGTGTGGTCACGATGAAAGAGTCCGAACCTCCTTTTTCCCCAATCGCGTTTTTCACCGTGAAGAACACGGACCAAAGAGGACAGAGGACGGAATGCCTGCTGGAAGGATCCGGCCCGTTCCGACTGTCACCTTACAAAGTGTTTAAGAACGAGTATCTGTTAGAGACGACGGAGCCGCTGGACTACGAGCAGAGGCAGGACTATGAGCTGACTGTGGTGCTCAGGAACCCCAGAGGTCTCATCATCAAGACCTTTATTAAGATCCTGGTTCAGGATGAAAACGACAACGCGCCTGTCTTCAAACAGTCTCTGTGTGAGGTGACTGAATACATTTATCAACACATGAGTGTTTCAATGTTTTATGGTTACGGTTAGGGTTAGGACATGTACTGAACATATTATTTAAAGTACATTGAGTTTCTTAAGCCATTTCAGTACAATAATACAAAATATATAGGATATTTTTTTTTGGTGGTTGAAAAATATAGAGGATTAAAAACAAAAAAGGTCTACCCACTGATTTATTTCAGTATTTACTTATTTCTTTCAGTATTTACTTATTTCTTTCTGTATTTACTTATTTATTTCAGTATTTACTTATTTATGTCAGTATTTACTTATTTATTTCAGTATTTACTTATTTCTGTATTTACACATTTATTTTAGTATTTACTTATTTATTTTATAATTTACTGATTTATTTCAGTATTTACTTATTTATTTCAGTATTTACTTATTTATTTTAGTATTTACTTATTTATTTCATTATTTACTTATTTATTTCAGTATTTACAAATTTATTTCATTATTTACTTATTTATTTCAGTATTTACAAATGTATTTTATTATTTACTTATTTATTTCAGTATTTACTTATTGATTTCAGTATTTACTTATTTCTGTATTTACACATTTATTTTAGTATTTACTTATTTATTTCAGTATTTACTTATTTATTTCAGTATTTACTTATTTATTTCAGTATTTACACATTTATTTTAGTATTTACTTATTTATTTCAGTATTTACACATTTATTTCAGTATTTACTTATTTATTTCAGTATTTAGTTATCTATTTCAGTATTTACTTATTTATTTCAGTATTTACACATTTATTTTAGTATTTACTTTTTTATTTTAGTATTTACTTATTTCAATATTTACTTATTTATTTATGTATTTACTTATTTATTTACTTATTTATTTCAGTATTTACCTACTTATATGTTTCCTGGTGGTCGTTGTTATTCTCAGGTCTCTGTGGAGGAGAATAACCCTCCCAACAGCTTCCTGGCCCAGCTCCAGGCCACAGACCAGGACAGTGAGGCCAGAGGAGAGGTCATCTACCTGCTGGGGTCAGACGCTCCCTCCATTTTCCTCCTGGACAGACTGACGGGTGTGCTGACCGTGTCCACATCTCTGGATCGAGAAGAGAAGCAGACCTACAGGTCTGTCGCATATTGATGATGTATTGTAACGTATTATGACTGATATTGTATGGATAAAACGCATTATAAATTGCCAATATATGTCTATAGTAATAATAATAATTTACTTGTTAAACTTGTATAGCGCTTTTCATTACAGAAAATAATCTCAAAGCGCATAAAAAAGTGAAACAAAAAAAACAACACATTTAAATTGAGATGGTGGAATGAAAGATATCTATGTCAACTATGACATAAACCTGTTCTTTATAAAGGATGGCATTAGCACTGCTTAAGAAAGGCTTTATAAATCATATTCAATTGAGTCTTCACAAAGCATTTATAACCCATCATGCATCTTAGTAGAGAATTTCAACACCAGCATGGTGGGTTAGATTCCCACCCATATGTAAAAATGTATTCACGCATGACTGCAAATGGCTTTGGATAAATGGCATGTATTATATTACTCTAAACCCTTTGTAGGATAGCCCAACCTCTTTCCCTCTTGGGTGCACAGCCAATATTGGACCTGATCTCAACTTTCCCCATAATGCTGTGCTGCAGGATCACACACTCTAAAGTGCATTTCTACACCAAAAACAATCCGTATTTATTTTTTGCTTAATTCCGTCTTTTTCCCACATACTCCGTTTTCTCGGTTTTGTTTTTCCAGGTTTCAGATTTCCCATTTTTTCTGGTTTTCCCACAGCTTTTAAAATATACTATATTGCCCTAAAACCAAGGTTGGTGGTATGTATTTACAGGACAGCATGATATCTCTGAAGGTTGGTGGTATGTATTTACAGGACAGCATGGTATCTCTGAAGGTTGGTGGTATGTATTTACAGGACAGCATGGTATCTCTGAAGGTTGGTGGTATGTATTTACAGGACAGCATGGTATCTCTGAAGGTTGGTGGTATGTGTTTACAGGACAGCATGGTATCTCTGAAGGTTGGTGGTATGTATTTACGGTACAGCATGGTATCTCTGAAGGTTGGTGGTATGTGTTTACAGGACAGCATGGTATCTCTGAAGGTTGGTGGTATGTGTTTACAGGACAGCATGGTATCTCTGAAGGTCGGTGGTATGTATTTACAGGACAGCATGGTATCTCTGAAGGTTGGTGGTATGTATTTACAGGACAGCATGGTATCTCTGAAGGTTGGTGGTATGTGTTTACAGGACAGCATGGTATCTCTGAAGGTTGGTGGTATGTATTTACAGGACAGCATGGTATCTCTGAAGGTTGGTGGTATGTATTTACAGGACAGCATGGTATCTCTGAAGGTTGGTGGTATGTGTTTACAGGACAGCCTGGTATCTCTGAAGGTTGGTGGTATGTGTTTACAGGACAGCATGGTATCTCTGAAGGTTGGTGGTATGTATTTACAGGACAGCATGGTATCTCTGAAGGTTGGTGGTATGTGTTTACAGGACAGCATGGTATCTCTGAAGGTTGGTGGTATGTATTTACAGGACAGCATGGTATCTCTGAAGGTTGGTGGTATGTGTTTACAGGACAGCATGGTATCTCTGAAGGTTGGTGGTATGTATTTACGGTACAGCCTGGTATCTCTGAAGGTTGGTGGTATGTGTTGACAGGACAGCATGGTATCTCTGAAGGTCGGTGGTATGTATTTACAGGACAGCATGGTATCTCTGAAGGTTGATGATTATTACATATATACCTCAGTCTCACCTCATACAACAAACATTCACCTACATTAATTTAACATATACAAGTTTACATTAATTTAACATATACAAGTTTACATTAATTTAACATATACAAGTTTACATTCATTTAACATATACAAGTTTACATTCATTTAACATATACAAATTTACATTCATTTAACATATACAAGTTTACATTCATGAGTTAGTACAAGCAGCTAGAATAGCATCACCACAATTCATAAATGTAATATCAACAAGCCATAAAGTCCATAAGTCCATAAAGTTCAAAAGATAGGAATTCAAGGTCAGGGAGCATGATTGATGTAGTACTGTAAAGTTGATAAACCGGCGCTGATTAATCATGAAGCAAATACCACCATCTCTTGATTTTAGAGACAACTTGACTGACCTGTCGGGCTCGGTGGATGGGGGGGGGGGATTCAGCCTAGTCCGGAAACAGTTTGGTCTGGTCATGTCTCAGTCAGGCAGACTGAGGAGCGTTCCACGTCATCTCTCTTAGTTCATATCAAAAGCAGGACTTCCATCCATTTTATTCCTGAGTGATCGGACGTTCGATAGTAGCCAGGCAGGCGGAGTGGGGCCGATAGGGCCGCCTACCTGAACCTGGAGGGTATGCCGGCTCGCCTTACATGTCCGGCTGTATTCCTACCTGTAGGCAGTGAATGCTCAGGTATGTTGTTAGTCTGTAACTCCACAGGTAAAGAAATATGTTGTGGATCAAAACTCTGTACCATTTCTCCCTGACTATGTTTGTTAATAGAAAATATATATATCAGGGGACAACTTTTGAGGTCTGAGAGAAATCTAAGAAACTTTGATTTTTGAGAGTAGTTATGTTGCTATATAAAGACCTGACTGGGTCCATCACCCCACAGTATGACTTGTTATATTGTTATATAAAGACCTGACTGGGTCCATCACCCCACAGTATGACTTGTTATATTGTTATATAAAGACCTGACTGGGTCCATCACCCCACAGTATGACTTGTTATATTGTTATATAAAGACCTGACTGGGTCCATCACCCCACAGTATGACTTGTTATGTTGTTATATAAAGACCTGACTGGGTCCATCACCCCACAGTATGAGTTGTTATATTGTTATATAAAGACCTGACTGGGTCCATCACCCCACAGTATGACTTGTTATATTGTTATATAAAGACCTGACTGGGTCCATCACCCCACAGTATGACTTGTTATATTGTTATATAAAGACCTGACTGGGTCCATAACCCCACAGTATGACTTGTTATATTGTTATATAAAGACCTGACTGGGTCCATCACCCCACAGTATGACTTGTTATATTGTAACATAAAGACCTGACTGGGTCCATCACCCCACAGTATGACTTGTTATATTGTAACATAAAGACCTGACTGGGTCCATCACCCCACAGTATGACTTGTTATATTGTTATATAAAGACCTGACTGGGTCCATCACCCCACAGTATGACTTGTTATATTGTTATATAAAGACCTGACTGGGTCCATCACCCCACAGTATGACTTGTTATATTGTAACATAAAGACCTGACTGGGTCCATCACCCCACAGTATGACTTGTTATATTGTTATATAAAGACCTGACTGGGTCCATCACCCCACAGTATGACTTGTTATACTGTAACATAAAGACCTGACTGGGTCCATCACCCCACAGTATGACTTGTTATATTGTTATATAAAGACCTGACTGGGTCCATCACCCCACAGTATGACTTGTTATATTGTTATATAAAGACCTGACTGGGTCCATCACCCCACAGTATGACTTGTTATATTGTTATATAAAGACCTGACTGGGTCCATCACCCCACAGTATGACTTGTTATATTGTTATATAAAGACCTGACTGGGTCCATCACCCCACAGTATGACTTGTTATGTTGTTATATAAAGACCTGACTGGGTCCATCACCCCACAGTATGACTTGTTATATTGTTATATAAAGACCTGACTGGGTCCATCACCCCACAGTATGACTTGTTATATTGTAACATAAAGACCTGACTGGGTCCATCACCCCACAGTATGACTTGTTATATTGTTATATAAAGACCTGACTGGGTCCATCACCCCACAGTATGACTTGTTATATTGTTATATAAAGACCTGACTGGGTCCATCACCCCACAGTATGACTTGTTATATTGTTATATAAAGACCTGACTGGGTCCATAACCCCACGGTATGACTTGTTATATTGTTATATAAAGACCTGACTGGGTCCATCACCCCACAGTATGACTTGTTATATTGTTATATAAAGACCTGACTGGGTCCATCACCCCACAGTATGACTTGTTATATTGTAACATAAAGACCTAACTGGGTCCATCACCCCACAGTATGACTTGTTATATTGTTATATAAAGACCTGACTGGGTCCATCACCCCACAGTATGACTTGTTATATTGTAACATAAAGACCTGACTGGGTCCATCACCCCACAGTATGACTTGTTATATTGTTATATAAAGACCTGACTGGGTCCATCACCCCACAGTATGACTTGTTATGTTGTTATATAAAGACCTGACTGGGTCCATCACCCCACAGTATGACTTGTTATATTGTTATATAAAGACCTGACTGGGTCCATCACCCCACAGTATGACTTGTTATATTGTAACATAAAGACCTGACTGGGTCCATCACCCCACAGTATGACTTGTTATATTGTTATATAAAGACCTGACTGGGTCCATCACCCCACAGTATGACTTGTTATATTGTTATATAAAGACCTGACTGGGTCCATCACCCCACAGTATGACTTGTTATATTGTTATATAAAGACCTGACTGGGTCCATAACCCCACGGTATGACTTGTTATATTGTTATATAAAGACCTGACTGGGTCCATCACCCCACAGTATGACTTGTTATATTGTTATATAAAGACCTGACTGGGTCCATCACCCCACAGTATGACTTGTTATATTGTTATATAAAGACCTGACTGGGTCCATCACCCCACAGTATGACTTGTTATATTGTAACATAAAGACCTGACTGGGTCCATCACCCCACAGTATGACTTGTTATATTGTTATATAAAGACCTGACTGGGTCCATCACCCCACAGTATGACTTGTTATATTGTTATATAAAGACCTGACTGGGTCCATCACCCCACAGTATGACTTGTTATATTGTTATATAAAGACCTGACTGGGTCCATCACCCCACAGTATGACTTGTTATATTGTAACATAAAGACCTGACTGGGTCCATCACCCCACAGTATGACTTGTTATATTGTTATATAAAGACCTGACTGGGTCCATCACCCCACAGTATGACTTGTTATATTGTTATATAAAGACCTGACTGGGTCCATCACCCCACAGTATGACTTGTTATATTGTAACATAAAGACCTGACTGGGTCCATCACCCCACAGTATGACTTGTTATATTGTTATATAAAGACCTGACTGGGTCCATCACCCCACAGTATGACTTGTTATATTGTTATATAAAGACCTGACTGGGTCCATCACCCCACAGTATGACTTGTTATATTGTTATATAAAGACCTGACTGGGTCCATCACCCCACAGTATGACTTGTTATATTGTAACATAAAGACCTGACTGGGTCCATCACCCCACAGTATGACTTGTTATATTGTAACATAAAGACCTGACTGGGTCCATCACCCCACAGTATGACTTGTTATATTGTAACATAAAGACCTGACTGGGTCCATCACCCCACAGTATGACTTGTTATATTGTAACATAAAGACCTGACTGGGTCCATCACCCCACAGTATGACTTGTTATATTGTTATATAAAGACCTGACTGGGTCCATCACCCCACAGTATGACTTGTTATATTGTAACATAAAGACCTGACTGGGTCCATCACCCCACAGTATGACTTGTTATATTGTTATATAAAGACCTGACTGGGTCCATCACCCCACAGTATGACTTGTTATATTGTTATATAAAGACCTGACTGGGTCCATCACCCCACAGTATGACTTGTTATATTGTTATATAAAGACCTGACTGGGTCCATCACCCCACAGTATGACTTGTTATATTGTTATATAAAGACCTGACTGGGTCCATCACCCCACAGTATGACTTGTTATATTGTTATATAAAGACCTGACTGGGTCCATCACCCCACAGTATGACTTGTTATATTGTTATATAAAGACCTGACTGGGTCCATCACCCCACAGTATGACTTGTTATATTGTTGTGTGTGTTTATGTACTGAGGGACATTTAACTTGGTTTCAGTTGAAAGCCACTTTCAATTTCCTTATGTTGGGGGCTTTTATCAAGGTAATTGTAATGTGCCTAACATAAATTCTCTTCAAATCATGTGTCATCCTGCAGCACAACATGTTATGTCACAATTATGAACCCTTTATAAAGCATGGCGTACGGTTATAGATGCTTTGTAACACATCTGTGTAGCGCTTAGGTAGGCTTTATGAAGGCTTTATAAAGCCTCAATAAGCTGAATGTCTTTTAAAGCGGAACTGGATATATGGATGACACAATGCATTATAACTGCCTATGGATGTTCATAGTTCATAGTGTCTTTTTTTTATATCTGCAATATGTTTTGTTTAATTGTTGTTGTAATATTGTGAAGAGACAATTGAATAAAAGTTTGTGAACTCTAAACTGTAACCTGTGCAGGTTCATGGTTCGGGCGGTGGACCGAGGGACCCCCAGGAGAGAGTCATTAGCTACAGTTGTCATCACTGTGCTGGACCGTAATGACAACAGGTAAGAGAAAGGCCAGACACTTTGTGATAACTGCTGATTTAATTGATTGTTTTGATTGATTGTTATGATTTGATTGATTGATTTCATTTTTACCCAACAGCCCGCGCTTCATCAATAAAGACTTTACATTCTTTGTGCCGGAGAATTTCCCGGGGTTTGGCGAGATCGGCGTTCTCTCGGTAACGGACGCGGACGCAGGCGAGAACGGCTGGGTGGCGCTCTCCATCCTCAACGGCAGCGACATCTTTGTGATCGACACGGGGCGAGGCGCTCTGAGGGCCCGTACCCCTCTGGACCGGGAGCAACAGGGGACGTACTACCTCTGGATCGAAGCAGTCGACGGAGGGGAACCCTCTCTCTCCTGCCTCACCATGGTTACTGTCCTCCTCCTTGACGTAAACGATAACCCTCCCATCGTCTTGTTCCCCCAGTCTAACCAGTCCTACATGCTGGTGTTACCTAGCACCTTACCAGGGACCTCCATCACAGAGGTGTACGCCGTGGATAAAGACACAGGAATGAACGCTGTGATCGCCTACAGCATCATCAAGAGGAAAGGTGGCGAGCCGGGATCGTTCGATATCGACCCGGACACAGGGAACATCACGTTGAAGAGAGAACTCAGTGACCGTGGTCTCTATAGCCTTCTGGTTAAAGTCTCGGATCACGGTCAGCCTGAACCGCTCCACTCCACGGTCCTGGTCAACCTCTTTGTCAACGAGACGGTTTCTAATGAGAGCTATATCCGGAGTCTTCTCACCGGGGAAGCTGAGACCCAGATGGAGGAGAAGCCGTGGTACGTGGGGAAGCTGACAGAGAGGCCTGGCAGGGAGGACGTGTTCCCCTGTCAGCCACTACTCATTGCTCTGTCAGTAACCTGTCTGGGATTATTCTGCATCGTCGTCACATTGACTGCTTATATATGCTGCAAGAAACTGAAGAAATGGAAGAAACATCAAATGAAAAGACTGGAGGTTGAAATGCCTTTGAAGATGAACGGTGACTTGCAGGACGTAGATAGAAAGCGGATGGAAATCTCTAACATTTGATGACATTGACATTGCAAAGACTTTGAGGCAAAGACTCTAACATACAAAACTGTTACACTGCAACTGTTTATAAACAATGTGAATTGTGAAGTGTAGATTTTCATCCTCAAAAAGACATACCGTAATTTCCGGACTATTAAGCGCACCTGAATATAAGCCGCAGGTGCCTACCGGTACATTGAAACAAATGAACTTTACACAGGCTTTAACGAAACACGGCTTGTAACAAAAATAAATAGGCTTTAACGAAACACGGCTTGTAACAAAAAAAAAAAATGTGCAGTAAGCTTTAGTTGTCTTTTTGCACTGAGTCAATTCCTCACGCTGCTGTTTCCAACGTCTTATCATCGACTCATTAAGACCAAGCTCCCGTGCAGCAGCTCTATTTCCTTTTCCAACAGCCAGATCAATCGCCTTCAACTTGAAAGCTGCATCATATGCATTTCTCCGTGTCTTTGCCATGATGAGGGTGACAAAATGACTACCGTAATCAGAATGATGGGAAGTTTGAGAGCGCTCGATTTAATCTAAACAGTAAACAAAAAAAGTTGTTTGACCTTAACCCGTTCGCCAATTTCATTGGTCTAATGAAAGCTTCATGCCGCCAAAAAACTGAGCACGTCACAGAATGTGGTTTTTTTTTTGAAAAAAAAAAGTAAAGCGGGAAAAATCCATATATTAGCAGCGTCATTGTTTAAGCCGCGAGGTTCAAAGCCTGGGAAAAAAGTTGCGGCTTATAGTCCGGAATTTACGGTAGGCTGTATCCCAAATGTCACCCTTTTCCCTATTTAGTGCACTATTTTTAACCAGGGCCCATGGTGGTGCACTATATAGGAATTAGGGCGCCGTTTGTGACACGTCCTCATTTTAAAACGTAATAAAAGACCCAATGTGCTGTATATATTGTAGATAATATGAAATGTTTTATAACTTTATAACAAAATCTTTAAATAGACAAGATTAAAAAATAATAATAATAATTCATGAAAGCCTAAGAAATGACTCCTTAAACTTACAAATGTTATTTTATGACTATGCGTGGGAAAAAAATTAAAAAATGGGAGAGATTCTATATTTTTTTCACAATGATGTCTGGATCATTGGAAAGGGAGTGAGGATCATTTGGTGTGTATAACAATGTTAATTGATTGATTGATTGATTGATATAACAATGTTCTTTTCATACCCTTTCGATTGCATTGGAAAAGCTGACCCCAGAGTGCAGTGCAGAAGTCAATTAAAATCTGTTATTTTCCTCAAATCTACTAGATTTTTGTGTGAGATTAAAATGTGTTTTTTGTTGTCATACAGTTTCAAGAGGCTGCTTCTTGCCTGGCCACCAAACAAACCCTCTACCTGCCTCCTTCTGTGTGTCCCAAATGGTACCCTATTTCCCTATATAGCGCCCATAGGGCTCTGGTCAAAAGTAATGCACTATATATAGGGAATAGGGTGCTATAGGGCTCTGGTCTAAAGTAGTGCACTATATAGGGGATAGGATTCTATAGGACTCTGGTCTATAGTAGTGCACTATATAGGGAATATGGTGCTATCGGGCTCTGGTCAAAAGTAGTGCACTATATAGGGAATAGGGTTCAATAGGGCCCTGGACTAAAGTAGTGCACTATATATAGGGAATAGGGTTCTATAGGGCCCTGGTCTAAAGTAGTGCACTATATAGGGAATAGGGTTCAATAGGGCCCTGGACTAAAGTAGTGCACTATATATAGGGAATAGGGTTCTATAGGGCCCTGGTCTAAAGTAGTGCACTATATAGGGAATAGGGAACACATCCTTAGTCACCTCCCAGTGAACCTGTCATTACCTTAACCATGTGCTCATTGTCTGTCTCTGAAAACAAATCCTTGATAGAATATTAAAAAGTGCTTTATTTTCATATTATATTGCTTTTCTGCATCTGTAATGAAAACGGCCTACCGGTACGTGCCTTTTATATTAGGATGTAAATTAAAGACAATGTTTTGATTATAAATAAGAATTTAAGCGGGGGGAAATTAAATTAATCCCCAATTATTTTTAATTTAACTAGGAAAGTCAGTTAAGAACAAATTCTTATTTACAATGACGGCCTACCAGGGAACAGCGGGTTAACTGCCTGTTCAGGGGCGGAATGACAGATTTTTACCTTGTCAGCTCAGGGATTCAATCCAGCAACCTTTCGGTTACTGGCCCAACACTCTAACCACTAGGCTACCTGTCGCCCCAACACA
>NC_138306.1:92885000-92942500 GCF_965601325.2 Salmo salar | reverse complement strand
ACTGTAGAAGATACACACTGTAGAGGATACAGACTGTAGAGGATACACACTGTGGAGGATACACACTGTAGAGGATACACACTGTAGATACACACTGTAGATACACACTGTAGAGGATACAGACTGTAGATACACACTGTAGAGGATACACACTGTAGAGGATACACACTGTAGAGGATACAGACTGTAGAGGATACACACTGTAGAGGATACACACTGTAGATACACACTGTAGAGGATACACACTGTAGATACAGACTGTAGAGGATACACACTGTAGAGGATACACACTGTAGAGGATACACACTGTAGAGGATACACACTGTAGAGGATACAAACTGTAGATACACACTGTACATACACACTGTAGAGGATACACACTGTAGATACACACTGTAGAGGATACAGACTGTAGAGGATACACACTGTAGATACACACTGTAGATACACACTGTAGAGGATACAGACTGTAGAGGATACACACTGTAGATACACACTGTAGAGGATACAGACTGTAGAGGATACACACTGTAGAGGATACACACTGTAGATACACACTGTAGATACACACTGTAGAGGATACACACTGTAGAGGATACACACTGTAGATACACACTGTAGAGGATACAGACTGTAGAGGATACACACTGTAGATACACACTGTAGAGGATACACACTGTAGAGGATACACACTGTAGAGGATACACACTGTAGATACACACTGTAGATACAGACTGTAGAGGATACACACTGTAGAGGATACACACTGTAGAGGATACACACTGTAGATACACACTGTAGATGATACACACTGTAGAGGATACACACTGTAGATACACACTGTAGAGGATACACACTGTAGAGGATACACACTGTAGAGGATACACACTGTAGATACACACTGTAGATGATACACACTGTAGAGGATACACACTGTAGATACACACTGTAGAGGATACAGACTGTAGAGGATACACACTGTAGATACACACTGTAGAGGATACAGACTGTAGAGGATACACACTGTAGATACACACTGTAGATACACACTGTAGATACACACTGTAGATACACACTGTAGACAATACAGACTGTAGAGGATACACACTGTAGATACACACTGTAGATACACACTGTAGATACACACTGTAGAGGATACAGACTGTAGAGGATACACACTGTAGAGGATACACACTGTAGAGGATACACACTGTAGAGGATACACACTGTAGATACATACTGTAGATACACACTGTAGAGGATACACACTGTAGAGGATACACACTGTAGAGGATACAGACTGTAGAGGATACACACTGTAGATACAGACTGTAGAGGATACACACTGTAGAGGATACACACTGTAGAGGATACACACTGTAGAGGATACACACTGTAGAGGATACAAACTGTAGATACACACTGTACATACACACTGTAGAGGATACACACTGTAGATACACACTGTAGAGGATACAGACTGTAGAGGATACACACTGTAGATACACACTGTAGATACATACTGTAGAGGATACAGACTGTAGAGGATACACACTGTAGATACACACTGTAGAGGATACAGACTGTAGAGGATACACACTGTAGAGGATACACACTGTAGATACACACTGTAGATACACACTGTAGAGGATACACACTGTAGAGGATACACACTGTAGATACACACTGTAGAGGATACAGACTGTAGAGGATACACACTGTAGATACACACTGTAGAGGATACACACTGTAGAGGATACACACTGTAGAGGATACACACTGTAGATACACACTGTAGATACAGACTGTAGAGGATACACACTGTAGAGGATACACACTGTAGAGGATACACACTGTAGATACACACTGTAGATGATACACACTGTAGAGGATACACACTGTAGATACACACTGTAGAGGATACACACTGTAGAGGATACACACTGTAGAGGATACACACTGTAGATACACACTGTAGATACAGACTGTAGAGGATACACACTGTAGAGGATACACACTGTAGAGGATACACACTGTAGAGGATACACACTGTAGAGGATACACACTGTAGATACACACTGTAGATGATACACACTGTAGAGGATACAGACTGTAGATACACACTGTAGAGGATACAGACTGTAGAGGATACACACTGTAGATACACACTGTAGAGGATACAGACTGTAGAGGATACACACTGTAGAGGATACAGACTGTAGAGGATACACACTGTAGAGAATACACACTGTAGAGGATACACACTGTAGATACACACTGTAGATACACACTGTAGAGGATACACACTGTAGAGGATACACACTGTAGAGGATACACACTGTAGATACACACTGTAGATACACACTGTAGAGGATACACACTGTAGATACACACTGTAGAGGATACACACTGTAGAGGATACACACTGTAGATACACACTGTAGATACACACTGTAGAGGATACACACTGTAGAGGATACACACTGTAGATACACACTGTAGAGGATACACACTGTAGAGGATACACACTGTAGAGGATACACACTGTAGAGGATACACACTGTATATACACACTGTAGAGGATACACACTGTAGAGGATACACACTGTAGATACACATTGTAGATACACACTGTAGATACACACTGTAGAGGATACACACTGTAGAGGATACACACTGTAGAAGATACACACTGTAGAGGATACACACTGTAGAGGACACACACTGTAGATACACACTGTAGAGGATACACACTGTAGAAGATACACACTGTAGATACACACTGTAGATACACACTGTAGAGGATACACACTGTAGAGGATACACACTGTAGAGTATACACACTGTAGAGGATACACACTGTAGAGGATACACACTGTAGAAGATACACACTGTAGAGGATACACACTGTAGAGCATACACACTGTAGATACACACTGTAGAGGATACACACTGTAGAGGATACACACTGTAGAGGATACACACTGTAGAAGATACACACTGTAGAGGATACACACTGTAGAAGATACACACTGTAGATACACACTGTAGAGGATACACACTGTAGAGGATACACACTGTAGATGATACACACTGTAGAGGATACACACTGTAGAGGATACACACTGTGGAGGATACACACTGTAGAAGATACACACTGTAGATACACACTGTAGAGGATACACACTGTAGATACACACTGTAGATGATACACACTGTAGAGGATACACACTGTAGATGATACACACTGTAGAGGATACACACTGTAGAGGAGACACACTGTAGAAGATACACACTGTAGAGGATACACACTGTAGATACACACTGTAGAGGATACACACTGTAGAGGATACACACTGTAGATACACACTGTAGAAGATACACACTGTAGATACACACTGTAGAGGATACACACTGTAGAGGATACACACTGTAGATACACACTGTAGATACACACTGTAGAGGATACACACTGTAGAGGATACACACTGTAGAGGAGACACACTGTAGAAGATACACACTGTAGAGGATACACACTGTAGATACACACTGTAGAGGATACACACTGTAGAGGATACACACTGTAGATACACACTGTAGATACACACTGTAGAGGATACACACTGTAGAGGATACACACTGTAGATACACACTGTAGATACACACTGTAGAGCATACACACTGTAGAGGATACACACTGTAGAGGATACACACTGTAGAGGATACACACTGTAGAGGATACACACTGTAGATACACACTGTAGAGGATACACACTGTAGAGGATACACACTGTAGATACACATTGTAGATACACACTGTAGATACACACTGTAGAGGATACACACTGTAGAGGATACACACTGTAGAAGATACACACTGTAGAGGATACACACTGTAGAGGATACACACTGTAGATACACACTGTAGAGGATACACACTGTAGAAGATACACACTGTAGATACACATTGTAGATACACACTGTAGAGGATACACACTGTAGAGGATACACACTGTAGAGTATACACACTGTAGAGGATACACACTGTAGAGGATACACACTGTAGAAGATACACACTGTAGAGGATACACACTGTAGAGCATACACACTGTAGATACACACTGTAGAGGATACACACTGTAGAAGATACACACTGTATAGGATACACACTGTAGAAGATACACACTGTAGAGGATACACACTGTAGAGGAGACACACTGTAGAAGATACACACTGTAGAGGATACACACTGTAGAGGATACACACTGTAGATACACACTGTAGATACACACTGTAGAGGATACACACTGTAGAGGATACACACTGTAGATACACACTGTAGATACACACTGTAGAGCATACACACTGTAGAGGATACACACTGTAGAGGATACACACTGTAGAGGATACACACTGTAGAGGATACACACTGTAGAGGATACACACTGTAGATACACATTGTAGATACACACTGTAGATACACACTGTAGAGGATACACACTGTAGAGGATACACACTGTAGAAGATACACACTGTAGAGGATACACACTGTAGAGGATACACACTGTAGATACACACTGTAGAGGATACACACTGTAGAAGATACACACTGTAGATACACACTGTAGATACACACTGTAGAGGATACACACTGTAGAGGATACACACTGTAGAGTATACACACTGTAGAGGATACACACTGTAAAGGATACACACTGTAGAAGATACACACTGTAGAGGATACACACTGTAGAGCATACACACTGTAGATACACACTGTAGAGGATACACACTGTAGAAGATACACACTGTAGAGGATACACACTGTAGAGGATACACACTGTATAGGATACACACTGTAGAAGATACACACTGTAGAGGATACACACTGTAGAAGATACACACTGTAGATACACACTGTAGAG
Organism: Salmo salar; assembly: GCF_965601325.2. Classification (NCBI taxonomy): domain Eukaryota; kingdom Metazoa; phylum Chordata; class Actinopteri; order Salmoniformes; family Salmonidae; genus Salmo; species Salmo salar. The sequence continues at coordinate 92,937,575 of NC_138306.1, read as the reverse complement.
GATACACACTGTAGAGGATACACACTGTAGAGGATACACACTGTAGAGGATACACACTGTGGAGGATACACACTGTAGAAGATACACACTGTAGATACACACTGTAGAGGATACACACTGTAGATACACACTGTAGATGATACACACTGTAGAGGATACACACTGTAGATGATACACACTGTAGAGGATACACACTGTAGAGGAGACACACTGTAGAAGATACACACTGTAGAGGATACACACTGTAGATACACACTGTAGAGGATACACACTGTAGAGGTTACACACTGTAGATACACACTGTAGAAGATACACACTGTAGATACACACTGTAGAGGATACACACTGTAGAGGATACACACTGTAGAAGATACACACTGTAGAGGATACACACTGTAGAGGATACACACTGTAGATACACACTGTAGAGGATACACACTGTAGAAGATACACACTGTAGATACACACTGTAGATACACACTGTAGAGGATACACACTGTAGAGGATACACACTGTAGAGTATACACACTGTAGAGGATACACACTGTAGAGGATACACACTGTAGAAGATACACACTGTAGAGGATACACACTGTAGAGCATACACACTGTAGATACACACTGTAGAGGATACACACTGTAGAGTATACACACTGTAGATACACACTGTAGAGGATACACACGGTAGAAGATACACTCTGTAGAGGATACACACTGTAGAAGATACACACTGTAGATACACACTGTAGATACACACTGAAAATGATACACACTGTAGAGGATACACACTGTAGATGATACACACTGTAGAGGATACACACTGTAGAGGAGACACACTGTAGAAGATACACACTGTAGAGGATACACACTGTAGAGGATACACACTGTAGATACACATTGTAGATACACACTGTAGATACACACTGTAGAGGATACACACTGTAGAGGATACACACTGTAGAAGATACACACTGTAGAGGATACACACTGTAGAGGATACACACTGTAGATACACACTGTAGAGGATACACACTGTAGAAGATACACACTGTAGATACACACTGTAGATACACACTGTAGAGGATACACACTGTAGAGGATACACACTGTAGAGTATACACACTGTAGAGGATACACACTGTAGAGGATACACACTGTAGAAGATACACACTGTAGAGGATACACACTGTAGAGCATACACACTGTAGATACACACTGTAGAGGATACACACTGTAGAAGATACACACTGTAGAGGATACACACTGTAGAGGATACACACTGTATAGGATACACACTGTAGAAGATACACACTGTAGAGGATACACACTGTAGAAGATACACACTGTAGATACACACTGTAGAGGATACACACTGTAGAGGATACACACTGTAGAGGATACACACTGTAGAGGATACACACTGTGGAGGATACACACTGTAGAAGATACACACTGTAGATACACACTGTAGAGGATACACACTGTAGATACACACTGTAGATGATACACACTGTAGAGGATACACACTGTAGATGATACACACTGTAGAGGATACACACTGTAGAGGAGACACACTGTAGAAGATACACACTGTAGAGGATACACACTGTAGATACACACTGTAGAGGATACACACTGTAGAGGTTACACACTGTAGATACACACTGTAGAAGATACACACTGTAGATACACACTGTAGAGGATACACACTGTAGAGGATACACACTGTAGAAGATACACACTGTAGAGGATACACACTGTAGAGGATACACACTGTAGATACACACTGTAGAGGATACACACTGTAGAAGATACACACTGTAGATACACACTGTAGATACACACTGTAGAGGATACACACTGTAGAGGATACACACTGTAGAGTATACACACTGTAGAGGATACACACTGTAGAGGATACACACTGTAGAAGATACACACTGTAGAGGATACACACTGTAGAGCATACACACTGTAGATACACACTGTAGAGGATACACACTGTAGAGTATACACACTGTAGATACACACTGTAGAGGATACACACGGTAGAAGATACACTCTGTAGAGGATACACACTGTAGAGGATACACACTGTAGAGGATACACACTGTAGAAGATACACACTGTAGAGGATACACACTGTAGAAGATACACACTGTAGAGGATACACACTGTAGAGGATACACACTGTAGATGATACACACTGTAGAGGATACACACTGTAGAAGATACACACTGTAGATACACACTGTAGTTACACACTGAAAATGATACACACTGTAGAGGATACACACTGTAGATGATACACACTGTAGAGGATACACACTGTAGAGGAGACACACTGTAGAAGATACACACTGTAGAGGATACACACTGTAGATACACACTGTAGATACACACTGTAGAGGATACACACTGTAGAGGTTACACACTGTAGATACACACTGTAGAAGATACACACTGTAGATACACACTGTAGAGGATACACACTGTAGAGGATACACACTGTAGATACACACTGTAGATACACACTGTAGAGGATACACACTGTAGATACACACTGTAGAGGATACACGCTGTCGAGGAGACACACTGTAGAAGATACACACTGTAGAGGATACACACTGTAGAGGATACACACTGTAGATACACACTGTAGAGGATACACACTGTAGAGGATACACACTGTAGAGGATACACACTGTAGATACACACTGTAGAGGATACACACTGTAGAGGATACACACTGTAGAGGATACACACTGTAGATACACACTGTAGAGGATACACACTGTAGAGGATACACACTGTAGAGGATACACACTGTAGATACACACTGTAGATACACACTGTAGAGGATACACACTGTAGAGGATACACACTGTAGAGGATACACACTGTAGATACACACTGTAGAGGATACACACTGTAGAGGATACACACTGTAGAGGATACACACTGTAGATACACACTGTAGAGGATACACACTGTAGAGGATACAGACTGTAGAGGATACAGACTGTAGATACACACTGTAGAGGATACACACTGTAGAAGATACACAGATGTGTGAATCAGGACAAATATAAGCATCCCCTATTATCCATAACCATAACCATAACCCCTATTTGACGTGTTTGACCTTGGCCCTGTGCTTACCTCTGAACCTAACCCTAACCCTATCCTAAACCTAAACGTAACCCTAACCCTAACCCTTACCTCACCCTAACCCTTACCTAACCCTAACCTAAACCTAACCCTAACCCTAACCCTAAACCTAACCCTAACCCTAACCCTAACCCTAACCCTTACCTAACCCTAACCCTTGCCTAACCCTAACCCTTGCCTAACCCTAACCCTAACCCTTGCCTAACCCTAACCTAGCCCTCACCTAACCAACTGAGCCTAAAGGGGAAATGAATCTGACCCTAAGCCCTATTGTGGAAGTGTCCTCTCTCTCAAACACGAGCAGGGGATTACCCATGCTGCACTTGGCAGTGGACAAGAGATGGATTGCGTCCCAAATGGCTCTCTATTCTCTACATAGTCTACAGGGCCGATAGGCCTCTGGTCAAAAGTGCACTAAAGGCTGAAATTTGGGACACAGACAGAGACAGGAGACGTTGTCAAACTATCAGTGTTCAGTTTAGAGAGAATAATATGCTGCTGATATCTCTCCTCTCCTCTCCTCTTCTCTCCTCTCCTCTCCTCTCCTCTCCTCTCCTCTCCTTTCCTCTCCTCTCCTCTCCTCTCCTCTCCTCTCCTCTCCTCTCCTCTCCTCTCCTCTCCTCTCCTCTCCTCTCATCCCCTCTCCTCTCCTCTCCTCTCCTCTCATCCCCTCTCCTCTCATCCCCTCTCCTCTCCTCTCCTCTCCTCTCATCCCCTCTCCTCTCCTCTCATCCCCTCTCCCCTCCTCTCCTCTCCTCTCATCCCCTCTCCCCTCCTCTCCTCTCCTCTCATCCCCTCTCCTCTCCTCTCATCCCCTCTCCCCTCCCCTCCTCTCCTCTCCTCTCATCCCCTCCCCTCTCCCCTCCTCTCCTCTCCTCTCCTCTTCTCTCCTCTCCTCTCCTCTCCCCTCCCCTCCTCCTCTCCTCTCCTCTCCTCTCCTCCCCCCTCTCCTCTCCTCTCCTCTCCTCTCCTCTCCTCTCCTCTCTCCTCTCCTCTCCTCTCCTCTCCTCTCTTCTCTCCTCCTCTCCTCTCCTCTCCCCTCTCCTCTCCCCCCCCCCTCCCCTCCCCTCCCCTCCTCTCCTCTCCTCTCTCTTTCAGTCAGACCAGGGCTTAATCCCAATCGTCCGTCCGTCCGTTTTGTACGATCCCTTTCCTCTCTCTCTCTGCTGGAAAGTCAATCGTTCTGAAATTACATTAAATGATTAATAGCGTAGACAGCTAGTAATTACTATCTGTCATGGCCCGATCCTATTTCCAGATTGGCTTTATTGTAACGCCTATGCTTTAAATTCAGACAGATGCACAAAGAGAGGGTTGGTCTCAGGTTCCCCGGCTGGCCAAGTGAATGGACCTGACTACTGTTTCCTGGTTATGATACCAAATACCCCTCCGTTCAGCCCTCCTCTCTCTCTCTCTCTCTCTCTCTCTCCTCTCTCTCTCTCTCTCTCTGTCTGGCCTCTCTCTCTCTCTCTCTCTCTCTCTCCTCTATCCTCCTCTCTTCTCTGTCCTCTGTCCTCTCCTCTCTCTCTCTCTCTCTGTTCTCGGTCATCCCCCTCTCTCTCTTTTTCTATGTCCTCTGAACTCCTCTCATCTCTCTCTTTCTCTGTCCTCTGTCCTCTCCTCTCTTTCTCTCTGTCCTCTGTCTGTCCTTTCTCTCTCTCTCTCTCTCTCTCTCTCTCTCTCTCTCTCTCTCTCTCTCTCTCTCTGTCTCTCTCTCTCTCCCTCTGTCTCTCTCTCTCTCTCTCTCTCTCTCTGTCTGTCCTTTCTCTCTCTGTCTCTCTCTCTCTCTCTCTCTCTCTCTCTCTGTCTGTCGTCTGTCTGTCCTCTCTCTCTTTCTCTGTCTGTCCTCTGTCCTCCTCTCTTCTCTGGCCTCTGTTCTACTCTCCTCTCTTTCTCTCTCTCTCTGTCCTCTGTCTGTCCTCTCTCTCTCTCTCTCTCTCTCTCTCTGTTCTCTGTCCTCCTCTCCTCTCTTTCTCTCTCTCTTCTCTGTCCTCTGTCCTCCTCTCCTCTCTCTCTCTCTGTCCTCGGTCCTCTGTTCTCCCTCTCTTCAATAATGCAGTTCAATACTATTCACCTGCTAAAAATCTGTCTTTGATCTAACAGGGTCTTTCAGAGCTGTGATGCAAGAGAACATTATCCAATCCAGCCTCTTTTCACCCCCCCCCCCCCCCCCAGTGGATTAGGTTACTCATTTATTTTATTCCCGCCCTCCCCTCCTTGTTTCCTCTCTCTCTCTCTCTCTCTCTCTCTCTCTCTCTCTCTCTCTCTGTCTCTCACTGTCTGTCTCTTCTCTCTCTCTCTCTCTCTTTCTCTCTCCCTCTGTCTCTCTCTCTCTCTCTCTCTCTCTCTCTCTCTCTCTCTCTCTCTGTCTCTCTCTCCCTCTGTCTCTCTCTCTCTCTCTCTCTCTCTCCCTCTGTCTCTCTCTCTCTGTCTCTCTCTGTCTGTCTCTCTCTTCTCTCTTCTCTCTCTCTGTCTCTCTCTGTCTCTCTCTGTCTCTCTCTTCTCTCTCTCTTCTCTCTCTGTCTCTCTCTGTCTGTCTCTCTCTTCTCTCTTCTCTCTCTGTCTCTCTCTGTCTCTCTCTTCTCTCTCCTCTCTGTCTCTCTATGTCTCTCTCTTCTCTCTCTCTTCTCTCTCTCTCTCTGGATCTCATGTTTAGAAAAAAGACAAACACTGATACAGTGGAATCATGGGAGTTTAGTATCGCTCTCTCTCTGTAACGTTAACTTACCCTCAGTTTCTCACACATTCAATGGGGACCAATAGAATTAAAGGCATGGATAGGAATACATTGATTTTCTCCTCTTTCCTGTCAAATTGAAATAGATGTGTAGAACACCAGATCAATCAGGTGTCCTGGTCACGTATCCACCAGATAAACCAGGTTCAACCCCCCCCCCCCCCCCCCCCCCCAAAGTCAATACTTTGTCGAGCCACCTTTTGTAGCAATTACAGTTGCAAGTCTCTTGGGGTATGTCTCTATAAGCTTGGCACATCTAGCCACTGGGATTTTTGCCCATTCTTCAAGGCAAAACTGCTCCAGCTCCATCAAGTTGGATGGGTTCCGCTGGTGTACAGCAATCTTTAAGTCATACCAAAGATTCTCAATTGGATTGAGGTCTGGGCTTTGACTAGGCCATTCCAAGACATTTAAATGTTTCCCCTTAAACCACTCGAGTGTTGCTTTTGCAGTATGCTTAGGGTCATTGTCCTGCTAGAAGGTAAACCTCCGTCCCAGTCTCAAATCGCTGGAAGACTGAAACAGGTTTGCCTCAAGAATTTCCCTGTATTTAGTGGCATCCATTATTCCTTCAATTCTGACCAGTTTCCCAGTCCCTGCCAATGAAAAACATCCCCACAGCATGATGCTGCCACCACTATGCTTCACTCTGGGGATGGGGTGTCTCGGGGTGATGAGAGGTGTTGGGTTTGCACCAGACATAGCATTTTCCTTGATGGTCAAAAAGCTCAGTTTTAGTCTTATCTGACCAGAGTACCTTCTTCCATATGTTTGGGAAGTCTCCCACGTGCCTGTTGGCAAACACCAAACGTGTTTGCATATTTTTTTCTTTAAGCAATGGTTTTTTTCTGGCCACTCTTCTGTAAAGCCCAGCTCTGTGCGTGTACGGTGTCATGACATTGGCCTGTTGGTGAGGTTTATGACCTTTCCCCCTGTCCTCTCTCTCTCTACTCTACAGAGTGACTCTTGGAAAGCCCTTTGTTAACATAGAGAGAGTCTGAAAACATCAAAAGGGTGGTGAACTGAACCATATTTCGGTAATCCAACCAGTTGAAAATATGCGTTGGTACTTAATGAATATGATGTCAGATCAATTGTCATCTGAGACATTATTACTGATGACAGGACGACATAAACTGTATCTTGGAAAGTCTTCACATTCTAGTTATCAGATTCACATGGAATTGATGTGCAATTTAAATGTTTAAATATGAAACTATTTGTGAAAAGATTAAATGTAATTTTAGCTTCAAAATGAGAGAATTGGGTTTTCATAAGTGAACTAGGCTCAACTCAGTGGCCCCGCCCACGTGAACAGACATTGGTTGTGAACTATGAAACACGCCCTTCTCTCCACCACTATATAAGCCCCTTTACGTAAATGTAACATTTGTGTTCCCGAGGACGTGAGGATGACGGTCCAGACGCTAAAAGGGCTAATATCAAACTACAGAACTAAGCCCACTTTAACGTGGGCTTAAATTACGGCAACTTGGTATGAACTTTGAACTCTTATTCACTAAAGAAGTGATACCTCCTAGCCGTTGAGTGAGCAGCACCAGCTGTAAACGTGGGCTAGGAAAGGATGGACAAAGTATCTCTTCTACCAAACACACGACGGTACTACAGCGCATCTGTTCTACCAGACATTCTTCAGAGGACAGGAAGATCTCTGTTGGGCAACACGGTCTTCCATCTACGACCAACCTATTGAAGCGCAGCTCAAAGTAAATATTCCTTGCATTTTTCTTTTCCAAATGGGCGGTTATTTAGAATGCATAAGATTCTGTATTTACGATAGGATAGCTTTACAAGGTCCGATCAGAGACCAAATTCCTTTGTTCCTCAGTCTTCCCGCTCTTTCATTCAAAACCCAACCCCCTTTCTTTGTGTAACCAGCCGTCATATCTGTTCCGATCACCAGGGACGTTTTCCTTTATGACATAATTTGTAATCAATTTATGATCCATTCTGTGTTTCTGTAATTCTGTGTGATTATTTAGGTATTTAGTAAATAAATAATTAAACCACATTTTGTATTGCAGATTCAACTTGTTAGCCAGGGTTCGTGAAGATATCTGAAAGTTGTAAATTCTTGGTTGAGACTGAAATAAGGTGACGATTAAATATTGACTGCTATTGATGTAAAAGATTACCAGGTCTTTAAGAGTTTATTCAGAAGATAACAGCTCTATAAACATTCTTTCGTGGTGCCCCGACTTTCTAGTTAATTACATTTACATGATTAGTTCAATCAGGTAATATTAATTACAGAGAAATGATTTTATAGAATAGCATGTCATATCACTTAATCTGTCATAGCCTAAGACACGACAACGGCTTAAAGTGGTCATATGGACAGATACTCCAATCTCCGCTGTGGGGCTTTGCAGCTCCTTCAGGGTTATCTTTGGTCTCTTTGTTGCCTCTCTGATTAATGCCGTCCTTGCCTGGTCTGTGAGTTTTGGTGGGCGGCCCTCTCTTGGCAGGTTTGTTGTGGTGCCATATTCTTTCCATTTTTTAATAACGGATTTAATGGTGCTCCGTGGGATGTTCAAAGTTTCTGATATTGTTTTATAACCCAACCCTGATCTGTACTTCTCCACAACTTTGTCCCTGACTTGTTTGGAGAGCTCCTTGGTCTTCATGGTGCCGCTTGCTTGGTGGTGCCCCTTGCTTAGTGGTGTTGCAGACTCTGGGGCCTTTCAGAGCAGGTGTGCATATATACTGAGATCATGTGACACTTAGATTGCACACAGGTGGACTTTATTTAACTAATTATGTGACTTCTGAAGGTTATTGGTTGCTCCAGATCTTATTTAGGGGCTTCATAGCGAAGGGGGTGAATACATATGCACGCACCACTTTTCCGATTTTATTTTTTAGAATTTTTTTAAATAAGTAATTTTTTAAATTTCACTTCACCAATTTGGACTATTTTGTGTATGTCCATTACATGGAATTCAAATCAATTTAATTTACAGGTTGTAATGCAACAAAATAGGAAAAACGCCAAGGGGGATGAATACTTTTGCAAGGCACTGTAGTTCACCACTGCTGTATCTATACACTGTGTAGGGAAAAAGGTGCCATTTGGGACACAACTGTAAGTATCAATAACTTATATGAGTAATTTATCAGGCTGCATTACTCTTGTGTTAAGCAACTTATTGTGTACTTAGTTCAGCACTGCTACGGTATAGTATATCTGCTATATTTTGGATGTGAACCTTCCTCCCTCCAGACCAGAGCAGAGCCTCAGAAACTGTTGGATGTGAATCTCCCTCCAGACCAGAGCCTCAGAAACTGTTGGGTTTGAATCTCCCTCCAGACCAGAGCCTCAGAAACTGTTGGATGTGAACCTCCCTCCAGAGCAGAGCCTCAGAAACTGTTGGATGTGAACCTTCCTCCCTCCAGATCAGAGCAGAGCCTCAGAAACTGTTGGATGTGAATCTCCCTCCAGACCAGAGCCTCAGAAACTGTTGGGTTTGAATCTCCCTCCAGACCAGAGCCTCAGAAACTGTTGGATGTGAACCTCCCTCCAGACCAGAGCAGAGCCTCAGAAACTGTTGGATGTGAATCTCCCTCCAGACCAGAGCAGAGCCTCAGAAACTGTTGGATGTGAATCTCCCTCCAGACCAGAGCCTCAGAAACTGTTGGGTTTGAATCTCCCTCCAGACCAGAGCCTCAGAAACTGTTGGGTTTGAATCTCCCTCCAGACCAGAGCCTCAGAAACTGTTGGATGTGAACCTCCCTCCAGACCAGAGCAGAGCCTCAGAAACTGTTGGATGTGAACCTCCCTCCCTCCAGATCAGAGCAGAGTCTCAGAAACTGTTGGATGTGAACCTCCCTCCAGATCAGAGCAGAGTCTCAGAAACTGTTGGATGTGAACCTCCCTCCCTCCAGATCAGAGCAGAGTCTCAGAAACTGTTGGATGTGAACCTCCCTCCCTCCAGACCAGAGCAGAACCTCATAAAAAAACATAGATATTTTCTAGAAAGATCTTAACACACCTTTCTGGCAGAGCTTTTCCTCAGGGTGTGTTTAGTTGTCCCAGACATTTGATCTACTTTATTTATGTCATCTGTTTCTACATTGTATTTATTTTTATTAATATCCCGCTGCATTAGTCACTCATATCATCTATTATCTTACCATCGTCTAATTTTGTTTAGTTCCTGTCTAGGCATAGAAACGTTTTTTTCTTTTTATCTTTCTCAATTTAAAAAAAATCATTTTATTTGTTAAAAAAAAAAGACCTTAAAATCCATTTGTCGTAAGTTGTGTGCGATATAAAAAAAGTTGTATTATTTATTTGATTCCTGGTGCTTCACAGACATCCTGCTAAGTGTCTCTATAGAAGCCACAGTGCTTCAGCACTACTTCAGGTCATTAACATCCTCACAATCCTCTCTCTAGCCACAAGGCCAGCTTGACCCACTTCCTGGTTTGTTTTTTTGACGAGGCATTGTTCATCTGCAGCTTGTCTGTCTGGATGCATCTGGTCTTTTTGACTCGGTGGACACAGGGAGGCCATTGTTAGCTATTCAGAGGACAAAAGCAGCAGCCATCTATAGACATATCTGTGCTACATCTGTGTTCGATCACGTGAGAGGAGCGGAACCATAGAAAGATACCCATCTCAAAAGGAGTGGACATAGTTAAATGATATTTAATAGAGTTATAATAGAGTTAGCTTAAAGAGGTCCAGGATGCATCGACATGCATAGTAATGTCCCATCTCCTGGACCTATAGTAATGTCCCATCTCCTGGACCTATAGTAATGTCCCATCTCCTGGACCTATAGTAATGTCTCCTGGACCTATAGTAATGGCCCATCTCCTGGACCTATAGTAATGTCCCATCTCCTGGACCTATAGTAATGTCCCATCTCCTGGACCTATAGTAATGTCTCCTGGACCTATAGTAATGTCCCATCTCCTGGACCTATAGTAATGTCCCATCTCCTGGACCTATAGTAATGTCTCCTGGACCTATAGTAATGTCCCATCTCCTGGACCTATAGTAATGTCCCATCTCCTGGACCTATAGTAATGTCTCCTGGACCTATAGTAATGTCTCCTGGACCTATAGTAATGTCCCATCTCCTGGACCTATAGTAATGTCCCATCTCCTGGACCTATAGTAATGTCTCATCTCCTGGACCTATAGTAATATCTCCTGGACCTATAGTAATGTCCCATCTCCTGGACCTATAGTAATGTCCCATCTCCTGGACCTATAGTAATGTCTCATCTCCTGGACCTATAGTAATATCTCCTGGACCTATAGTAATGTCCCATCTCCTGGACCAATAGTAATGTCCCATCTCCTGGACCTATAGTAATGTCTCCTGGACCTATAGTAATGTCCCATCTCCTGGACCTATAGTAATGTCTCCTGGACCTATAGTAATGTCCCATCTCCTGGACCTATAGTAATGTCTCCTGGACCTATAGTAATGTCTCCTGGACCTATAGTAATGTCCAATCTCCTGGACCTATAGTAATGTCCCATCTCCTGGACCTATAGTAATGTCTCCTGGACCTATAGTAATGTCCCATGTCCTGGACCTATAGTAATGTCTCCTGGACCTATAGTAATGTCTCCTGGACCTATAGTAATGTCCCATCTCCTGGACCTATAGTAATGTCCCATCTCCTGGACCTATAGTAATGTCTCCTGGACCTATAGTAATGTCTCATCTCCTGGACCTATAGTAATGTCTCCTGGACCAATAGTAATGTCCCATCTCCTGGACCTATAGTAATGTCTCCTGGACCAATAGTAATGTCCCATCTCCTGGACCTATAGTAATGTCTCCTGGACCAATAGTAATGTCCCATCTCCTGGACCTATAGTAATGTCTCCTGGACCAATAGTAATGTCCCATCTCCTGGACCTATAGTAATGTCTCCTGGACCTATAGTAATGTCTCCTGGACCTATAGTAATGTCCCATCCCCTGGACCTATAGTAATGTCCCATCTCCTGGACCTATAGTAATGTCCCATCTCCTGGACCTATAGTAATGTCTCCTGGACCTATAGTAATGTCCCATCTCCTGGACCTATAGTAATGTCCCATCTCCTGGACCTATAGTAATGTCTCCTGGACCTATAGTAATGTCCCATCTCCTGGACCTATAGTAATGTCCCATCTCCTGGACCTATAGTAATGTCCCATCTCCTGGACCTATAGTAATGTCTCCTGGACCTATAGTAATGTCCCATGTCCTGGACCTATAGTAATGTCTCCTGGACCTATAGTAATGTCTCCTGGACCTATAGTAATGTCCCATCTCCTGGACCTATAGTAATGTCCCATCTCCTGGACCTATAGTAATGTCTCCTGGACCTATAGTAATGTCTCATCTCCTGGACCTATAGTAATGTCTCCTGGACCAATAGTAATGTCCCATCTCCTGGACCTATAGTAATGTCTCCTGGACCAATAGTAATGTCCCATCTCCTGGACCTATAGTAATGTCTCCTGGACCAATAGTAATGTCCCATCTCCTGGACCTATAGTAATGTCTCCTGGACCAATAGTAATGTCCCATCTCCTGGACCTATAGTAATGTCTCCTGGACCTATAGTAATGTCTCCTGGACCTATAGTAATGTCCCATCTCCTGGACCTATAGTAATGTCCCATCTCCTGGACCTATAGTAATGTCCCATCTCCTGGACCTATAGTAATGTCCCATCTCCTGGACCTATAGTAATGTCCCATCTCCTGGACCTATAGTAATGTCTCCTGGACCTATAGTAATGTCCCATCTCCTGGACCTATAGTAATGTCCCATCTCCTGGACCTATAGTAATGTCTCCTGGACCTATAGTAATGTCCCATCTCCTGGACCTATAGTAATGTCCCATCTCCTGGACCTATAGTAATGTCCCATCTCCTGGACCTATAGTAATGTCTCCTGGACCTATAGTAATGTCCCATCTCCTGGACCTATAGTAATGTCCCATCTCCTGGACCTATAGTAATGTCTCCTGGACCTATAGTAATGTCCCATCTCCTGGACCTATAGTAATGTCTCATCTCCTGGACCTATAGTAATGTCCCATCTCCTGGACCTATAGTAATGTCTCCTGGACCTATAGTAATGTCTCCTGGACCTATAGTAATGTCCCATCTCCTGGACCTATAGTAATGTCCCATCTCCTGGACCTATAGTAATGTCTCCTGGACCTATAGTAATGTCCCATCTCCTGGACCTATAGTAATGTCCCATCTCCTGGACCTATAGTAATGTCTCCTGGACCTATAGTAATGTCCCATCTCCTGGACCTATAGTAATGTCTCATCTCCTGGACCTATAGTAATGTCCCATCTCCTGGACCTATAGTAATGTCTCCTGGACCTATAGTAATGTCTCCTGGACCTATAGTAATGTCCCATCTCCTGGACCTATAGTAATGTCCCATCTCCTGGACCTATAGTAATGTCTCCTCTGTCATAATGACAGGGTCCAGTTCTCGTGTTATATTTAGGATTTTCTTCAGTTTGATTTACTGTTTAATGTTCAGTGTTGGACCAAATAAATGTCGTCCCCTGGGGGACAATAACGTTGGCTGTAGTTAATTTCTCCTGCTGCCTCGGAATGGGTAGCCAACATTCTGGGGTGTTTATGAGTTAAAGCTTCAGAAAACAATACAATAAAATACAACTTTATTAATCCCAAAGGGGCAATTCGTTCCGGATGCTTCAAACTGGACAAACACACTGACAGTATAAAATGTTTTATTTAAACACTTTTTTTCACCTGAGACCTGACACTCTGTGTTCGTCCTAAATGGTACACTATTCCCTAGATAGTGCACTACTTTTGACCAGAGCCCTATGGGAGTGGGGTGTCATTTGGGATGCAGACAAACACTATGATCCTGCTGGATTTCTTTTACAAAAGAACACTGTGTTGTAGCTGTGATGTCATACAGGAGACAGAACACTGTGTTGTAGCTGTGATGTCATACTGGAGACAGAACACTGTGTTGTAGCTGTGATGTCATACAGGAGACAGAACACTGTGTTGTAGCTGTGATGTCATACAGGAGACAGAACACTGTGTTGTTGCTGTGATGTCATACAGGAGACAGAACACTGTGTTGTAGCTGTGATGTCATACAGGAGACAGAACACTGTGTTGTAGCTGTGATGTCATACAGGAGACAGAACACTGTGTTGTAGCTGTGATGTCATACAGGAGATAGAACACTGTGTTGTAGCTGTGATGTCATACAGGAGACAGAACACTGTGTTGTAGCTGTGATGTCATACAGGAGCCAGAACACTGTGTTGTAGCTGTGATGTCATACAGGAGCCAGAACACTGTGTTGTAGCTGTGATGTCATACAGGAGCCAGAACACTGTGTTGTAGCTGTGATGTCATACAGGAGCCAGAACACTGTGTTGTAGCTGTGATGTCATAATGGAGACACTGCGTTGTAGCTGTGATGTCATACTGGAGACAGAACACTGTGTTGTAGCTGTGATGTCATACAGGAGATAGAACACTGTGTTGTAGCTGTGATGTCATAATGGAGACACTGCGTTGTAGCTGTGATGTCATACAGGAGCCAGAACACTGTGTTGTAGCTGTGATGTCATAATGGAGACACTGCGTTGTAGCTGTGATGTCATACTGGAGACAGAACACTGTGTTGTAGCTGTGATGTCATACAGGAGATAGAACACTGTGTTGTAGCTGTGATGTCATACAGAAGACAGACCACTGTGTTGTAGCTGTGATGTCATACAGGAGACAGAACACTGTGTTGTAGCTGTGATGTCATACAGGAGCCAGAACACTGTGTTGTAGCTGTGATGTCATAATGGAGACACTGTGTTGTAGCTGTGATGTCATACAGGAGATAGAACACTGTGTTATAGCTGTGATGTCATACAGGAGACAGAACACTGTGTTGTAGCTGTGATGTCATACAGGAGATAGAACACTGTGTTGTAGCTGTGATGTCATACTGGAGACAGAACACTGTGTTGTAGCTGTGATGTCATACTGGAGACAGAACACTGTGTTGTAGCTGTGATGTCATACTGGAGACAGAACACTGTGTTGTAGCTGTGATGTCATACAGGAGATAGAACACTGTGTTGTAGCTGTGATGTCATACTGGAGACAGAACACTGTGTTGTAGCTGTGATGTCATACAGGAGATAGAACACTGTGTTGTAGCTGTGATGTCATACAGGAGCCAGAACACTGTGTTGTAGCTGTGATGTCATACAGGAGATAGAACACTGTGTTGTAGCTGTGATGTCATAAAGGAGCCAGAACACTGTGTTGTAGCTGTGATGTCATACTGGAGACAGAACACTGTGTTGTAGCTGTGATGTCATACTGGAGACAGAACACTGTGTTGTAGCTGTGATGTCATACAGGAGATAGAACACTGTGTTGTAGCTGTGATGTCATAGAGAGGGAGAGGGAGTTTACCTGAAAGAAGAGAGGGGGTATTTGAATGGGGCCTGGGGTGATTTTCAAAGACGTGTGTCATGGGGGTAATTTGAGTGATTTTCTAAGGGGTGTAGGGGTGTATGGGTTGAAGAGACCAGACCAGACATAGCCTGCTAGCTCCGTTTGTAATATAATAATCTGTGACCCAACCACAGCACAATCAGCCACATTTCACTACAACCGCAATAACATCTGCTAAACATGTGCATGTGACCAATAAAATTTGATTTGAAATCTTAACATCTGTTGGTTCAGAAAGAGCTGGAAAGAACCAGCATCCTCCTTCCTCCTTCCCTCCCTCCTTTCCCTCCTTGCCGTCTCCCCTTCCTCCTCCTTCCCCCCTTTCCCTCTCTATCCCCTTCCCCTCCCCCTTCTCTCTCCTCATCCTCCCTCTCCGTTCTAGTTCACTTCCCCTCTCCAGTTAGGTCTTTATCCCTGTCTTCCCTGCTTCAGTTAGGTCTTTATCCCTGTCTACCCTGCTTCAGTTAGGTCTTTATCCCTGTCTTCCCTGCTTCAGTTAGGTCTTTATCCCTGTCTTCCCTGCTTCAGTTAGGTCTTTATCCCTGTCTACCCTGCTTCAGTTAGGTCTTTATCCCTGTCTTCCCTGCTTTAGTTAGGTCTTTATCCCTGTCTTCCCTGCTTCAGTTAGGTCTTTATCCCTGTCTACCCTGCTTCAGTTAGGTCTTTATCCCTGTCTTCCCTGCTTCAGTTAGGTCTTTATCCCTGTCTTCCCTGCTTCAGTTAGGTCTTTATCCCTGTCTTCCCTGCTTCAGTTAGGTCTTTATCCCTGTCTACCCTGCTTCAGTTAGGTCTTTATCCCTGTCTTCACTGCTTCAGTTAGGTCTTTATCCCAGTCTTCCACTCCAGGCCCTGCATTAGACCGGCGTCCTGACTAGCGGTTGTACTTGTACATCAAGTTGCCTCACAGTATACAACAGAAACAGGAGATAGGCTCCTACCCTATGGGTCATTCTGGCTGGGACAAGGCTACTCTTCCCCCCCCTCCCTCCCTCCTCCCTCCAGTACAGTTTGATACAGAACAGAGGTCCAGAGACAGTTAGACTCAATGATCACTTCCTGAATCTCTCTCCTTCCTCTCTGATGCAATGAGTCTGTATGTAGCAGATACACAGATGTTCAAATGATTATGATTTAATTAAAAAGCCTGCAAAGAGATGGTGGTGGTGGATTTTTCATTCCTTTATTCTGTTATCTTTCTTCAATCCGGGGGGGGCATTTCAATGTAATTTGTCCCCTAAAGGATAGTCATTCTTCTGTTGTCTCATTTCCGCGAAGAGTATTGACTCTTGCAGTGACGTCTCCGTTATAATCAAAAACCCAAGGGCCTAAGTTAATTGTCGGTTTAAAGTATTTTGAGATTTGTCCACAAACAGAGATCATACTGAGATACCCAGTGATGCAGAGTATAAGTCAAACCCAGAGAGGTGGACAGTATAAGTCATACCCAAATACCCAGAGAGATGGGCAGTATGAGTCATACCCAGAGAGATGGGCAATATGAGTCAAACCCAGAGAGATGGACAGTATGAGTCATACCCAGAGAGATGGACAGTATGAGTCATACCCAGAGAGATGGACAGTATGAGTCATACCCAGAGAGATGGACAGTATGAGTCATACCCAGAGAGATGGACAATATGAGTCATACCCAGAGAGATGGACAATATGAGTCAAACCCAGAGAGATGGACAGTATGAGTCATACCCAGAGAGATGGACAGTATGAGTCATACCCAGAGAGATGGACAGTATGAGTCATACCCAGAGAGATGGACAGTATGAGTCATACCCAGAGAGATGGACAGTATGAGTCATACCCAGAGAGATGGACAGTATGAGTCATACCCAGAGAGATGGACAGTATGAGTCATACCCAAACACCCAGAGAGATGTAGTATTATTATTATAGTAATATTTATATCTAATGTCTTCAGACAGACACCTGGAGGATAGACAGTAATCCATCTCTTTTGGTTCACTGCACTTCATAAAGACAAACACACAACGTCCCTACAATACAATACACAATGTCCTTACAGTACAATACACAAACACACAATGTCCCTACAATGCAATACACAAACACACAATGTCTTTACAATACAATACACAAACACACAATGTCCCTAGAATACAACACACAAAAACGCAATGTCCTTACAATACAATACACAAACACACAACGTCCCACACGATCTCTATTATTTTTTATCAGATGCTTGATCCAGAGAGGCTGAGAACTGAAATCGTGTCAGATGCCATGGAAACGGCCAATACATTTGGAGACTGACGTGGGCAGCCGAGAGCTGTGAGATTATATAGTCAGAGGACTGAGTAGGTTGAACAAATGTGAGATTCTAATTGGATAGATGTTGAACAGTAGGTGGGGGCCTGTGCTGGACCCTTTAATACAATGTGAGAATGAAAACCAAGGCCAACTGGAGTCTGTCGGTCCTCAACAGGGATTATGAATAGAACGCAAATTAAAAGGGTAGGAGAACAGAGAGCAAGATATTAAAGGTGATCCTTGAGGTTTTCTTTCCTCTCAAAAGAAAAAAAATAACAATGGAAATAGATTCTACTGTTGCTGTCAAAGTTCTAGCGTTCTGAAGTGAAGTCTCTCCTCTGTTGTTATCATCGCCGAGCCTTCATCCCAACTGAAAAAACATCAGGGGATTTGAGAACACTCAATACTTTCAGACTCAAAGTTTCTCCTCTCTTAAAGTATTTATTTGAGACTGAAACATCGGGAGTAAGAACCAGGCTGAGAACCCAAATCGCTCCCTATTCCCGACATAGCTTTTAGACCAGAGGCCCTGGTCAAACGTAGTGCACTATAAGGCTCCGTTATATAGCGAGTAGTGTGCCATTTCGGACGCGACCCAGTAAATCTGTGAAACATCAAGATCATCAGTCAGTGAGCTAGCTAGAGTTTCCTTCCATTATAGTAAACAGTCCCATGTTGATATATGGCTCTATAGCTGTTATACCAGGGTCAGGGATTCTGGCCAATTAAAACTACTATTAAAAACAGGGGGAAAAAAGAGGGGAAAGGCTTTTAAACAGAGAAGAAGCCTTATATAGTGAGATAAAGAGCTCAGGAATCAGATTGAGTTATCAGTGTGTTTGGTGAGTGGTGGCCCTTGTTAATTTCAGCCACTGGTGTGTTACAGGGTCTCTGTCTCTGTCTCTTCTTCCCAACTGGCGCCCTGTTCCCTATAAAATTCCCCTATAGGTCCCGGTCAAAAGTAGTGCACTAAATAGGGATTAGAGTGTCATTTGGGATGTAGACTCTGCCGCCCTGTTAAGGATGTTTTAACACCTTCTCTCAGGATGACCCAGCACCCTGACACACCTCCTCAGTTCTATCCTCTCTCTCCCCCCTGGCTAACAGCTTAGGGTTAAGGATGACCCAGCACCCTGACACACCTCCTCAGTTCTATCCTCTCTCTCCCCCCTGGCTAACAGCTTAGGGTTAAGGATGACCCAGCACCCTGACACACCTCCTCAGTTCTATCCTCTCTCTCTCCCCCCTGGCTAACAGCTTAGGGTTAAGGATGACCCAGCACCCTGACACACCTCCTCAGTTCTATCCTCTCTCTCTCCCCCCTGGCTAACAGCTTAGGGTTAAGGATGACCCAGCACCCTGACACACCTCCTCAGTTCTATTCTCATTTCTCTCTCTCCCTAGTCAGTAGGAGGTGTGTTCTCCTAGTCAGGAGGAGGTGTGTTCTCCTAGTCAGTAGGAGGTGTGTTCTCCTAGTCAGTAGGAGGTGTGTTCTCCTAGTCAGTAGGAGGTGGATGGTGTGTTCTCCTAGTCAGTAGGAGGTGTGTTCTCCTAGTCAGTAGGAGGTGGATGGTGTGTTCTCCTAGTCAGTAGGAGGTAGATGGTGTGTTCTCGTAGTCAGTAGGAGGTGGATGGTGTGTTCTCCTAGTCAGTAGGAGGTGGATGGTGTGTTCTCCTAGTCAGTAGGAGGTGTGTTCTCCTAGTCAGTAGGAGGTGTGTTCTCCTAGTCAGTAGGAGGTGGATGGTGTGTTCTCCTAGTCAGTAGGAGGTGTGTTCTCCTAGTCAGTAGGAGGTGTGTTCTCCTAGTCAGTAGGAGGTGTGTTCTCCTAGTCAGTAGGAGGTGTGTTCTCCTAGTCAGTAGGAGGTGTGTTCTCCTAGTCAGTAGGAGGTGTGTTCTCCTAGTCAGTAGGAGGTGTGTTCTCCTAGTCAGTAGGAGGTGTGTTCTCCTAGTCAGTAGGAGGTGTGTTCTCCTAGTCAGTAGGAGGTGGATGGTGTGTTCTCCTAGTCAGGAGGAGGTGGATGGTGTGTTCTCCTAGTCAGGAGGAGGTGTGTTCTCCTAGTCAGGAGGAGGTGGATGGTGTGTTCTCCTAGTCAGTAGGAGGTGGATGGTGTGTTCTCCTAGTCAGTAGGAGGCGTGTTCTCCTAGTCAGTAGGAGGTGGATGGTGTGTTCTCCTAGTCAGGAGGAGGTGGATGGTGTGTTCTCCTAGTCAGGAGGAGGTGTGTTCTCCTAGTCAGGAGGAGGTGGATGGTGTGTTCTCCTAGTCAGTAGGAGGTGGATGGTGTGTTCTCCTAGTCAGTAGGAGGTGTGTTCTCCTAGTCAGTAGGAGGTGCGTTCTCCTAGTCAGTAGGAGGTGTGTTCTCCTAGTCAGTAGGAGGTGTGTTCTCCTAGTCAGTAGGAGGTGTGTTCTCCTAGTCAGTAGGAGGTGTGTTCTCCTAGTCAGTAGGAGGTGGATGGTGTGTTCTCCTAGTCAGTAGGAGGTGGATGGTGTGTTCTCCTAGTCAGTAGGAGGTGTGTTCTCCTAGTCAGTAGGAGGTGGATGGTGTGTTCTCCTAGTCAGTAGGAGGTGGATGGTGTGTTCTCCTAGTCAGTAGGAGGTGGATGGTGTGTTCTCCTAGTCAGTAGGAGGTGGAGGTGTGTTCTCCTAGTCAGTAGGAGGTGGATGGTGTGTTCTCCTAGTCAGTAGGAGGTGGATGGTGTGTTCTCCTAGTCAGTAGGAGGTGGATGGTGTGTTCTCCTAGTCAGTAGGAGGTGTGTTCTCCTAGTCAGTAGGAGGTGGATGGTGTGTTCTCCTAGTCAGTAGGAGGTGGATGGTGTGTTCTCCTAGTCAGTAGGAGGTGTGTTCTCCTAGTCAGTAGGAGGTGTGTTCTCCTAGTCAGTAGGAGGTGGATGGTGTGTTCTCCTAGTCAGTAGGAGGTAGATGGTGTGTTCTCCTAGTCAGTAGGAGGTGGATGGTGTGTTCTCCTAGTCAGTAGGAGGTGGATGGTGTGTTCTCCTAGTCAGTAGGAGGTGGATGGTGTGTTCTCCTAGTCAGTAGGAGGTGTGTTCTCCTAGTCAGTAGGAGGTGTGTTCTCCTAGTCAGTAGGAGGTGTGTTCTCCTAGTCAGTAGGACGTGTGTTCTCCTAGTCAGTAGGAGGTGTGTTCTCCTAGTCAGTAGGAGGTGTGTTCTCCTAGTCAGTAGGACGTGTGTTCTCCTAGTCAGTAGGAGGTGTGTTCTCCTAGTCAGTAGGAGGTGCGTTCTCCTAGTCAGTAGGAGGTGTGTTCTCCTAGTCAGTAGGAGGTGTGTTCTCCTAGTCAGTAGGAGGTGGATGGTGTGTTCTCCTAGTCAGTAGGAGGTGTGTTCTCCTAGTCAGTAGGAGGTGTGTTCTCCTAGTCAGTAGGAGGTGGATGGTGTGTTCTCCTAGTCAGGAGGAGGTGGATGGTGTGTTCTCCTAGTCAGTAGGAGGTGGATGGTGTGTTCTCCTAGTCAGTAGGAGGTGGATGGTGTGTTTTCCTAGTCAGTAGGAGGTGGATGGTGTGTTCTCCTAGTCAGTAGGAGGTGGATGGTGTGTTCTCCTAGTCAGTAGGAGGTGGATGGTGTGTTCTCCTAGTCAGTAGGAGGTGGATGGTGTGTTCTCCTAGTCAGTAGGAGGTGTGTTCTCCTAGTCAGTAGGAGGTGGATGGTGTGTTCTCCTAGTCAGTAGGAGGTGTGTTCTCCTGGTCAGTAGGAGGTGTGTTCTCCTAGTCAGTAGGAGGTGTGTTCTCCTAGTCAGTAGGAGGTGGATGGTGGGTTCTCCTAGTCAGTAGGAGGTGATGGTGTGTTCTCCTAGTCAGTAGGAGGTGTGTTCTCCTAGTCAGTAGGAGGTGGACGGTGTGTTCTCCTAGTCAGTAGGAGGTGGATGGTGTGTTCTCCTAGTCAGTAGGAGGTGTGTTCTCCTAGTCAGGAGGAGGTGTGTTCTCCTAGTCAGTAGGAGGTGGATGGTGTGTTCTCCTAGTCAGTAGGAGGTGGATGGTGTGTTCTCCTAGTCAGTAGGAGGTGGATGGTGTGTTCTCCTAGTCAGTAGGAGGTGGATGGTGTGTTCTCCTAGTCAGTAGGAGGTGGATGGTGTGTTCTCCTAGTCAGTAGGAGGTGTGTTCTCCTAGTCAGTAGGAGGTGGATGGTGTGTTCTCCTAGTCAGTAGGAGGTGTGTTCTCCTAGTCAGTAGGAGGTGTGTTCTCCTAGTCAGTAGGAGGTGTGTTCTCCTAGTCAGTAGGAGGTGGATGGTGTGTTCTCCTAGTCAGTAGGAGGTGGATGGTGTGTTCTCCTAGTCAGTAGGAGGTGGATGGTGTGTTCTCCTAGTCAGTAGGAGGTGGATGGTGTGTTCTCCTAGTCAGTAGGAGGTGTGTTCTCCTAGTCAGTAGGAGGTGTGTTCTCCTAGTCAGTAGGAGGTGGATGGTGTGTTCTCCTAGTCAGTAGGAGGTGTGTTCTCCTAGTCAGTAGGAGGTGTGTTCTCCTAGTCAGTAGGAGGTGGATGGTGTGTTCTCCTAGTCAGTAGGAGGTGTGTTCTCCTAGTCAGTAGGAGGTGGATGGTGTGTTCTCCTAGTCAGTAGGAGGTGTGTTCTCCTAGTCAGTAGGAGGTGTGTTCTCCTAGTCAGTAGGAGGTGTGTTCTCCTAGTCAGTAGGAGGTGTGTTCTCCTAGTCAGTAGGAGGTGTGTTCTCCTAGTCAGTAGGAGGTGGATGGTGTGTTCTCCTAGTCAGTAGGAGGTGTGTGTCTCCTAGTCAGTAGGAGGTGGATGGTGTGTTCTCCTAGTCAGTAGGAGGTGTGTTCTCCTAGTCAGTAGGAGGTGTGTTCTCCTAGTCAGTAGGAGGTGTGTTCTCCTAGTCAGTAGGAGGTGTGTTCTCCTAGTCAGTAGGAGGTGTGTTCTCCTAGTCAGTAGGAGGTGTGTTCTCCTAGTCAGTAGGAGGTGGATGGTGTGTTCTCCTAGTCAGTAGGAGGTGTGTTCTCCTAGTCAGTAGGAGGTGTGTTCTCCTAGTCAGTAGGAGGTGGATGGTGTGTTCTCCTAGTCAGTAGGAGGTGGATGGTGTGTTCTCCTAGTCAGTAGGAGGTGTGTTCTCCTAGTCAGTAGGAGGTGTGTTCTCCTAGTCAGTAGGAGGTGTGTTCTCCTAGTCAGTAGGAGGTGTGTTCTCCTAGTCAGTAGGAGGTGTGTTCTCCTAGTCAGTAGGAGGTGTGTTCTCCTAGTCAGTAGGAGGTGGATGGTGTGTTCTCCTAGTCAGTAGGAGGTGTGTTCTCCTAGTCAGTAGGAGGTGTGTTCTCCTAGTACGTAGGAGGTGGATGGTGTGTTCTCCTAGTCAGTAGGAGGTGGATGGTGTGTTTTCCTAGTCAGTAGGAGGTGGATGGTGTGTTCTCCTAGTCAGTAGGAGGTGGATGGTGTGTTCTCCTAGTCAGGAGGAGGTGTGTTCTCCTAGTCAGTAGGAGGTGGATGGTGTGTTCTCCTAGTCAGTAGGAGGTGTGTTCTCCTAGTCAGTAGGAGGTGTGTTCTCCTAGTCAGTAGGAGGTGGATGGTGTGTTCTCCTAGTCAGTAGGAGGTGGATGGTGTGTTCTCCTAGTCAGTAGGAGGTGGATGGTGTGTTCTCCTAGTCAGTAGGAGGTGTGTTCTCCTAGTCAGTAGGAGGTGGATGGTGTGTTCTCCTAGTCAGTAGGAGGTGGATGGTGTGTTCTCCTAGTCAGTAGGAGGTGTGTTCTCCTAGTCAGTAGGAGGTGTGTTCTCCTAGTCAGTAGGAGGTGGATGGTGTGTTCTCCTAGTCAGTAGGAGGTGGATGGTGTGTTCTCCTAGTCAGTAGGAGGTGGATGGTGTGTTCTCCTAGTCAGTAGGAGGTGGATGGTGTGTTCTCCTAGTCAGTAGGAGGTGTGTTCTCCTAGTCAGTAGGAGGTGTGTTCTCCTAGTCAGTAGGAGGTGTGTTCTCCTAGTCAGTAGGAGGTGGATGGTGTGTTCTCCTAGTCAGTAGGAGGTGGATGGTGTGTTCTCCTAGTCAGTAGGAGGTGTGTTCTCCTAGTCAGTAGGAGGTGTGTTCTCCTAGTCAGTAGGAGGTGGATGGTGTGTTCTCCTAGTCAGTAGGAGGTGTGTTCTCCTAGTCAGTAGGAGGTGTGTTCTCCTAGTCAGGAGGAGGTGGATGGTGTGTTCTCCTAGTCAGTAGGAGGTGTGTTCTCCTAGTCAGTAGGAGGTGGATGGTGTGTTCTCCTAGTCAGTAGGAGGTGTGTTCTCCTAGTCAGTAGGAGGTGGATGGTGTGTTCTCCTAGTCAGTAGGAGGTGGATGGTGTGTTCTCCTAGTCAGTAGGAGGTGGATGGTGTGTTCTCCTAGTCAGTAGGAGGTGGATGGTGTGTTCTCCTAGTCAGTAGGAGGTGGATGGTGTGTTCTCCTAGTCAGTAGGAGGTGTGTTCTCCTAGTCAGTAGGAGGTGGATGGTGTGTTCTCCTAGTCAGTAGGAGGTGTGTTCTCCTAGTCAGTAGGAGGTGGATGGTGTGTTCTCCTAGTCAGTAGGAGGTGGATGGTGTGTTCTCCTAGTCAGTAGGAGGTGGACGGTGTGTTCTCCTAGTCAGTAGGAGGTGGACGGTGTGTTCTCCTAGTCAGTAGGAGGTGGATGGTGTGTTCTCCTAGTCAGTAGGAGGTGGACGGTGTGTTCTCCTAGTCAGTAGGAGGTGGATGGTGTGTTCTCCTAGTCAGTAGGAGGTGGATGGTGTGTTCTCCTAGTCAGTAGGAGGTGTGTTCTCCTAGTCAGTAGGAGGTGTGTTCTCCTAGTCAGTAGGAGGTGTGTTCTCCTAGTCAGTAGGAGGTGGATGGTGTGTTCTCCTAGTCAGTAGGAGGTGGATGGTGTGTTCTCCTAGTCAGTAGGAGGTGGATGGTGTGTTCTCCTAGTCAGTAGGAGGTGGATGGTGTGTTCTCCTAGTCAGTAGGAGGTGTGTTCTCCTAGTCAGTAGGAGGTGTGTTCTCCTAGTCAGTAGGAGGTGTGTTCTCCTAGTCAGTAGGAGGTGTGTTCTCCTAGTCAGTAGGAGGTGGATGGTGTGTTCTCCTAGTCAGTAGGAGGTGGATGGTGTGTTCTCCTAGTCAGTAGGAGGTGTGTTCTCCTAGTCAGTAGGAGGTGTGTTCTCCTAGTCAGTAGGAGGTGGATGGTGTGTTCTCCTAGTCAGTAGGAGGTGTGTTCTCCTAGTCAGTAGGAGGTGTGTTCTCCTAGTCAGGAGGAGGTGGATGGTGTGTTCTCCTAGTCAGTAGGAGGTGTGTTCTCCTAGTCAGTAGGAGGTGGATGGTGTGTTCTCCTAGTCAGTAGGAGGTGGATGGTGTGTTCTCCTAGTCAGTAGGAGGTGGATGGTGTGTTCTCCTAGTCAGTAGGAGGTGGATGGTGTGTTCTCCTAGTCAGTAGGAGGTGGATGGTGTGTTCTCCTAGTCAGTAGGAGGTGTGTTCTCCTAGTCAGTAGGAGGTGGATGGTGTGTTCTCCTAGTCAGTAGGAGGTGTGTTCTCCTAGTCAGTAGGAGGTGGATGGTGTGTTCTCCTAGTCAGTAGGAGGTGGATGGTGTGTTCTCCTAGTCAGTAGGAGGTGGACGGTGTGTTCTCCTAGTCAGTAGGAGGTGGACGGTGTGTTCTCCTAGTCAGTAGGAGGTGGATGGTGTGTTCTCCTAGTCAGCAGGAGGTGGACGGTGTGTTCTCCTAGTCAGTAGGAGGTGGATGGTGTGTTCTCCTAGTCAGTAGGAGGTGGATGGTGTGTTCTCCTAGTCAGTAGGAGGTGGATGGTGTGTTCTCCTAGTCAGTAGGAGGTGGATGGTGTGTTCTCCTAGTCAGTAGGAGGTGGATGGTGTGTTCTCCTAGTCAGTAGGAGGTGGATGGTGTGTTCTCCTAGTCAGTAGGAGGTGGATGGTGTGTTCTCCTAGTCAGTAGGAGGTGTGTTCTCCTAGTCAGTAGGAGGTGGATGGTGTGTTCTCCTAGTCAGTAGGAGGTGTGTTCTCCTAGTCAGTAGGAGGTGTGTTCTCCTAGTCAGTAGGAGGTGTGTTCTCCTAGTCAGTAGGAGGTGGATGGTGTGTTCTCCTAGTCAGTAGGAGGTGGATGGTGTGTTCTCCTAGTCAGTAGGAGGTGGATGGTGTGTTCTCCTAGTCAGTAGGAGGTGTGTTCTCCTAGTCAGTAGGAGGTGTGTTCTCCTAGTCAGTAGGAGGTGGATGGTGTGTTCTCCTAGTCAGTAGGAGGTGTGTTCTCCTAGTCAGTAGGAGGTGTGTTCTCCTAGTCAGTAGGAGGTGGATGGTGTGTTCTCCTAGTCAGTAGGAGGTGTGTTCTCCTAGTCAGTAGGAGGTGGATGGTGTGTTCTCCTAGTCAGTAGGAGGTGTGTTCTCCTAGTCAGTAGGAGGTGTGTTCTCCTAGTCAGTAGGAGGTGGATGGTGTGTTCTCCTAGTCAGTAGGAGGTGGATGGTGTGTTCTCCTAGTCAGTAGGAGGTGTGTTCTCCTAGTCAGTAGGAGGTGGATGGTGTGTTCTCCTAGTCAGTAGGAGGTGGATGGTGTGTTCTCCTAGTCAGTAGGAGGTGGATGGTGTGTTCTCCTAGTCAGTAGGAGGTGGATGGTGTGTTCTCCTAGTCAGTAGGAGGTGTGTTCTCCTAGTCAGTAGGAGGTGTGTCCTCCTAGTCAGTAGGAGGTGTGTTCTCCTAGTCAGTAGGAGGTGTGTTCTCCTAGTCAGTAGGAGGTGTGTTCTCCTAGTCAGTAGGAGGTGGATGGTGTGTTCTCCTAGTCAGTAGGAGGTGTGTTCTCCTAGTCAGTAGGAGGTGGATGGTGTGTTCTCCTAGTCAGTAGGAGGTGTGTTCTCCTAGTCAGTAGGAGGTGTGTTCTCCTAGTCAGTAGGAGGTGTGTTCTCCTAGTCAGTAGGAGGTGTGTTCTCCTAGTCAGTAGGAGGTGTGTTCTCCTAGTCAGTAGGAGGTGTGTTCTCCTAGTCAGTAGGAGGTGTGTTCTCCTAGTCAGTAGGAGGTGGATGGTGTGTTCTCCTAGTCAGTAGGAGGTGTGTTCTCCTAGTCAGTAGGAGGTGTGTTCTCCTAGTACGTAGGAGGTGGATGGTGTGTTCTCCTAGTCAGTAGGAGGTGGATGGTGTGTTTTCCTAGTCAGTAGGAGGTGGATGGTGTGTTCTCCTAGTCAGTAGGAGGTGGATGGTGTGTTCTCCTAGTCAGGAGGAGGTGTGTTCTCCTAGTCAGTAGGAGGTGGATGGTGTGTTCTCCTAGTCAGTAGGAGGTGTGTTCTCCTAGTCAGTAGGAGGTGTGTTCTCCTAGTCAGTAGGAGGTGGATGGTGTGTTCTCCTAGTCAGTAGGAGGTGTGTTCTCCTAGTCAGTAGGAGGTGGATGGTGTGTTCTCCTAGTCAGTAGGAGGTGGATGGTGTGTTCTCCTAGTCAGTAGGAGGTGGATGGTGTGTTCTCCTAGTCAGTAGGAGGTGTGTTCTCCTAGTCAGTAGGAGGTGGATGGTGTGTTCTCCTAGTCAGTAGGAGGTGGATGGTGTGTTCTCCTAGTCAGTAGGAGGTGGATGGTGTGTTCTCCTAGTCAGTAGGAGGTGGATGGTGTGTTCTCCTAGTCAGTAGGAGGTGTGTTCTCCTAGTCAGTAGGAGGTGTGTTCTCCTAGTCAGTAGGAGGTGGATGGTGTGTTCTCCTAGTCAGTAGGAGGTGGATGGTGTGTTCTCCTAGTCAGTAGGAGGTGGATGGTGTGTTCTCCTAGTCAGTAGGAGGTGGATGGTGTGTTCTCCTAGTCAGTAGGAGGTGTGTTCTCCAAGTCAGTAGGAGGTGTGTTCTCCTAGTCAGTAGGAGGTGTGTTCTCCTAGTCAGTAGGAGGTGTGTTCTCCTAGTCAGTAGGAGGTGGATGGTGTGTTCTCCTAGTCAGTAGGAGGTGGATGGTGTGTTCTCCTAGTCAGTAGGAGGTGTGTTCTCCTAGTCAGTAGGAGGTGTGTTCTCCTAGTCAGTAGGAGGTGGATGGTGTGTTCTCCTAGTCAGTAGGAGGTGTGTTCTCCTAGTCAGTAGGAGGTGTGTTCTCCTAGTCAGGAGGAGGTGGATGGTGTGTTCTCCTAGTCAGTAGGAGGTGTGTTCTCCTAGTCAGTAGGAGGTGGATGGTGTGTTCTCCTAGTCAGTAGGAGGTGTGTTCTCCTAGTCAGTAGGAGGTGGATGGTGTGTTCTCCTAGTCAGTAGGAGGTGGATGGTGTGTTCTCCTAGTCAGTAGGAGGTGGATGGTGTGTTCTCCTAGTCAGTAGGAGGTGGATGGTGTGTTCTCCTTGTCAGTAGGAGGTGGATGGTGTGTTCTCCTAGTCAGTAGGAGGTGTGTTCTCCTAGTCAGTAGGAGGTGGATGGTGTGTTCTCCTAGTCAGTAGGAGGTGTGTTCTCCTAGTCAGTAGGAGGTGGATGGTGTGTTCTCCTAGTCAGTAGGAGGTGGATGGTGTGTTCTCCTAGTCAGTAGGAGGTGGACGGTGTGTTCTCCTAGTCAGTAGGAGGTGGATGGTGTGTTCTCCTAGTCAGTAGGAGGTGGATGGTGTGTTCTCCTAGTCAGCAGGAGGTGGACGGTGTGTTCTCCTAGTCAGTAGGAGGTGGATGGTGTGTTCTCCTAGTCAGTAGGAGGTGGATGGTGTGTTCTCCTAGTCAGTAGGAGGTGGATGGTGTGTTCTCCTAGTCAGTAGGAGGTGGATGGTGTGTTCTCCTAGTCAGTAGGAGGTGGATGGTGTGTTCTCCTAGTCAGTAGGAGGTGTGTTCTCCTAGTCAGTAGGAGGTGTGTTCTCCTAGTCAGTAGGAGGTGTGTTCTCCTAGTCAGTAGGAGGTGTGTTCTCCTAGTCAGTAGGAGGTGGATGGTGTGTTCTCCTAGTCAGTAGGAGGTGGATGGTGTGTTCTCCTAGTCAGTAGGAGGTGGATGGTGTGTTCTCCTAGTCAGTAGGAGGTGGATGGTGTGTTCTCCTAGTCAGTAGGAGGTGTGTTCTCCTAGTCAGTAGGAGGTGTGTTCTCCTAGTCAGTAGGAGGTGTGTTCTCCTAGTCAGTAGGAGGTGTGTTCTCCTAGTCAGTAGGAGGTGGATGGTGTGTTCTCCTAGTCAGTAGGAGGTGGATGGTGTGTTCTCCTAGTCAGTAGGAGGTGTGTTCTCCTAGTCAGTAGGAGGTGTGTTCTCCTAGTCAGTAGGAGGTGGATGGTGTGTTCTCCTAGTCAGTAGGAGGTGTGTTCTCCTAGTCAGTAGGAGGTGTGTTCTCCTAGTCAGTAGGAGGTGGATGGTGTGTTCTCCTAGTCAGTAGGAGGTGTGTTCTCCTAGTCAGTAGGAGGTGGATGGTGTGTTCTCCTAGTCAATAGGAGGTGTGTTCTCCTAGTCAGTAGGAGGTGGATGGTGTGTTCTCCTAGTCAGTAGGAGGTGGATGGTGTGTTCTCCTAGTCAGTAGGAGGTGGATGGTGTGTTCTCCTAGTCAGTAGGAGGTGGATGGTGTGTTCTCTTTGTCAGTAGGAGGTGGATGGTGTGTTCTCCTAGTCAGTAGGAGGTGTGTTCTCCTAGTCAGTAGGAGGTGGATGGTGTGTTCTCCTAGTCAGTAGGAGGTGGATGGTGTGTTCTCCTAGTCAGTAGGAGGTGGACGGTGTGTTCTCCTAGTCAGTAGGAGGTGGACGGTGTGTTCTCCTAGTCAGTAGGAGGTGGATGGTGTGTTCTCCTAGTCAGCAGGAGGTGGACGGTGTGTTCTCCTAGTCAGTAGGAGGTGGATGGTGTGTTCTCCTAGTCAGTAGGAGGTGGATGGTGTGTTCTCCTAGTCAGTAGGAGGTGGATGGTGTGTTCTCCTAGTCAGTAGGAGGTGGATGGTGTGTTCTCCTAGTCAGTAGGAGGTGGATGGTGTGTTCTCCTAGTCAGTAGGAGGTGTGTTCTCCTAGTCAGTAGGAGGTGTGTTCTCCTAGTCAGTAGGAGGTGTGTTCTCCTAGTCAGTAGGAGGTGTGTTCTCCTAGTCAGTAGGAGGTGGATGGTGTGTTCTCCTAGTCAGTAGGAGGTGGATGGTGTGTTCTCCTAGTCAGTAGGAGGTGGATGGTGTGTTCTCCTAGTCAGTAGGAGGTGGATGGTGTGTTCTCCTAGTCAGTAGGAGGTGTGTTCTCCTAGTCAGTAGGAGGTGGATGGTGTGTTCTCCTAGTCAGGAGGAGGTGGATGGTGTGTTCTCCTAGTCAGTAGGAGGTGGATGGTGTGTTCTCCTAGTCAGTAGGAGGTGGATGGTGTGTTTTCCTAGTCAGTAGGAGGTGGATGGTGTGTTATCCTAGTCAGTAGGAGGTGGATGGTGTGTTCTCCTAGTCAGTAGGAGGTGGATGGTGTGTTCTCCTAGTCAGTAGGAGGTGGATGGTGTGTTCTCCTAGTCAGTAGGAGGTGGATGGTGTGTTCTCCTAGTCAGTAGGAGGTGGATGGTGTGTTCTCCTAGTCAGTAGGAGGTGGATGGTGTGTTCTCCTAGTCAGTAGGAGGTGTGTTCTCCTAGTCAGTAGGAGGTGGGTTCTCCTAGTCAGTAGGAGGTGATGGTGTGTTCTCCTAGTCAGTAGGAGGTGTGTTCTCCTAGTCAGTAGGAGGTGGATGGTGTGTTCTCCTAGTTAGTAGGAGGTGGGTTCTCCTAGTCAGTAGGAGGTGGAAGGTGTGTTCTCCTGGTCAGTAGGAGGTGTGTTCTCCTAGTCAGTAGGAGGTGGGTTCTCCTAGTCAGTAGGAGGTGATGGTGTGTTCTCCTAGTCAGTAGGAGGTGTGTTCTCCTAGTCAGTAGGAGGTGGACGGTGTGTTCTCCTAGTCAGTAGGAGGTGGATGGTGTGTTCTCCTAGTCAGTAGGAGGTGGATGGTGTGTTCTCCTAGTCAGTAGGAGGTGTGTTCTCCTAGTTAGTAGGAGGTGGGTTCTCCTAGTCAGTAGGAGGTGATGGTGTGTTCTCCTAGTCAGTAGGAGGTGTGTTCTCCTAGTCAGCAGGAGGTGGATGGTGTGTTCTCCTAGTCAGTAGGAGGTGGATGGTGTGTTTTCCTAGTCAGTAGGAGGTGGATGGTGTGTTCTCCTAGTCAGTAGGAGGTGGATGGTGTGTTCTCCTAGTCAGTAGGAGGTCTGTTCTCCTAGTCAGTAGGAGGTGTGTTCTCCTACTCAGTAGGAGGTGTGTTCTCCTAGTCAGTAGGAGGTGTGTTCTCCTAGTCAGTAGGAGGTGTGTTCTCCTAGTCAGTAGGAGGTGGATGGTGTGTTCTCCTAGTCAGTAGGAGGTGGATGGTGTGTTCTCCTAGTCAGTAGGAGGTGGATGGTGTGTTCTCCTAGTCAGTAGGAGGTGGATGGTGTGTTCTCCTAGTCAGTAGGAGGTGTGTTCTCCTAGTCAGTAGGAGGTGGATGGTGTGTTCTCCTAGTCAGTAGGAGGTGTGTTCTCCTAGTCAGTAGGAGGTGGATGGTGTGTTCTCCTAGTCAGTAGGAGGTGTGTTCTCCTAGTCAGTAGGAGGTGGATGGTGTGTTCTCCTAGTCAGTAGGAGGTGGATGGTGTGTTAACCTTGTCAGTAGGAGGTGGATGGTGTGTTCTCCTAGTCAGTAGGAGGTGGATGGTGTGTTCTCCTTGTCAGTAGGAGGTGGATGGTGTGTTCTCCTAGTCAGTAGGAGGTGTGTTCTCCTAGTCAGTAGGAGGTGTGTTCTCCTAGTCAGTAGGAGGTGGATGGTGTGTTCTCCTAGTCAGTAGGAGGTGTGTTCTCCTAGTCAGTAGGAGGTGGATGGTGTGTTCTCCTAGTCAGTAGGAGGTGGATGGTGTGTTCTCCTAGTCAGTAGGAGGTGGATGGTGTGTTCTCTTTGTCAGTAGGAGGTGGATGGTGTGTTCTCCTAGTCAGTAGGAGGTGGATGGTGTGTTCTCCTAGTCAGTAGGAGGTGTGTTCTCCTAGTCAGTAGGAGGTGGATGGTGTGTTCTCCTAGTCAGTAGGAGGTGGATGGTGTGTTCTCCTAGTCAGTAGGAGGTGGATGGTGTGTTCTCCTAGTCAGTAGGAGGTGGATGGTGTGTTCTCCTAGTCAGTAGGAGGTGTGTTCTCCTAGTCAGTAGGAGGTGTGTTCTCCTAGTCAGTAGGAGGTGGATGGTGTGTTCTCCTAGTCAGTAGGAGGTGTGTTCTCCTAGTCAGTAGGAGGTGGATGGTGTGTTCTCCTAGTCAGTAGGAGGTGGATGGTGTGTTCTCCTAGTCAGTAGGAGGTGTGTTCTCCTAGTCAATAGGAGGTGGATGGTGTGTTCTCCTAGTCAGTAGGAGGTGGATGGTGTGTTCTCCTAGTCAGTAGGAGGTGTGTTCTCCTAGTCAGTAGGAGGTGTGTTCTCCTAGTCAGTAGGAGGTGGATGGTGTGTTCTCCTAGTCAGTAGGAGGTGTGTTCTCCTAGTCAGTAGGAGGTGTGTTCTCCTAGTCAGGAGGAGGTGGATGGTGTGTTCTCCTAGTCAGTAGGAGGTGTGTTCTCCTAGTGAGTAGGAGGTGGATGGTGTGTTCTCCTAGTCAGTAGGAGGTGTGTTCTCCTAGTCAGTAGGAGGTGGATGGTGTGTTCTCCTAGTCAGTAGGAGGTGGATGGTGTGTTCTCCTAGTCAGTAGGAGGTGGACGGTGTGTTCTCCTAGTCAGTAGGAGGTGGACGGTGTGTTCTCCTAGTCAGTAGGAGGTGGATGGTGTGTTCTCCTAGTCAGCAGGAGGTGGACGGTGTGTTCTCCTAGTCAGTAGGAGGTGGATGGTGTGTTCTCCTAGTCAGTAGGAGGTGGATGGTGTGTTCTCCTAGTCAGTAGGAGGTGGATGGTGTGTTCTCCTAGTCAGTAGGAGGTGGATGGTGTGTTCTCCTAGTCAGTAGGAGGTGGATGGTGTGTTCTCCTAGTCAGTAGGAGGTGTGTTCTCCTAGTCAGTAGGAGGTGTGTTCTCCTAGTCAGTAGGAGGTGTGTTCTCCTAGTCAGTAGGAGGTGTGTTCTCCTAGTCAGTAGGAGGTGGATGGTGTGTTCTCCTAGTCAGTAGGAGGTGGATGGTGTGTTCTCCTAGTCAGTAGGAGGTGTGTTCTCCTAGTCAATAGGAGGTGGATGGTGTGTTCTCCTAGTCAGTAGGAGGTGGATGGTGTGTTCTCCTAGTCAGTAGGAGGTGTGTTCTCCTAGTCAGTAGGAGGTGTGTTCTCCTAGTCAGTAGGAGGGGGATGGTGTGTTCTCCTAGTCAGTAGGAGGTGTGTTCTCCTAGTCAGTAGGAGGTGTGTTCTCCTAGTCAGGAGGAGGTGGATGGTGTGTTCTCCTAGTCAGTAGGAGGTGTGTTCTCCTAGTCAGTAGGAGGTGGATGGTGTGTTCTCCTAGTCAGTAGGAGGTGTGTTCTCCTAGTCAGTAGGAGGTGGATGGTGTGTTCTCCTAGTCAGTAGGAGGTGGATGGTGTGTTCTCCTAGTCAGTAGGAGGTGGATGGTGTGTTCTCTTAGTCAGTAGGAGGTAGATGGTGTGTTCTCTTTGTCAGTAGGAGGTGGATGGTGTGTTCTCCTAGTCAGTAGGAGGTGTGTTCTCCTAGTCAGTAGGAGGTGGATGGTGTGTTCTCCTAGTCAGTAGGAGGTGTGTTCTCCTAGTCAGTAGGAGGTGGATGGTGTGTTCTCCTAGTCAGTAGGAGGTGGACGGTGTGTTCTCCTAGTCAGTAGGAGGTGGACGGTGTGTTCTCCTAGTCAGTAGGAGGTGGATGGTGTGTTCTCCTAGTCAGCAGGAGGTGGACGGTGTGTTCTCCTAGTCAGTAGGAGGTGGATGGTGTGTTCTCCTAGTCAGTAGGAGGTGGATGGTGTGTTCTCCTAGTCAGTAGGAGGTGGATGGTGTGTTCTCCTAGTCAGTAGGAGGTGGATGGTGTGTTCTCCTAGTCAGTAGGAGGTGGATGGTGTGTTCTCCTAGTCAGTAGGAGGTGTGTTCTCCTAGTCAGTAGGAGGTGTGTTCTCCTAGTCAGTAGGAGGTGTGTTCTCCTAGTCAGTAGGAGGTGTGTTCTCCTAGTCAGTAGGAGGTGTGTTCTCCTAGTCAGTAGGAGGTATGTTCTCCTAGTCAGTAGGAGGTGGATGGTGTGTTCTCCTAGTCAGTAGGAGGTGTGTTCTCCTAGTCAGTAGGAGGTGTGTTCTCCTAGTCAGTAGGAGGTGTGTTCTCCTAGTCAGTAGGAGGTGGATGGTGTGTTCTCCTGGTCAGTAGGAGGTGTGTTCTCCTAGTCAGTAGGAGGTGTGTTCTCCTAGTCAGGAGGAGGTGGATGGTGTGTTCTCCTAGTCAGTAGGAGGTGGATGGTGTGTTCTCCTAGTCAGTAGGAGGTGGATGGTGTGTTTTCCTAGTCAGTAGGAGGTGGATGGTGTGTTATCCTAGTCAGTAGGAGGTGGATGGTGTGTTCTCCTAGTCAGTAGGGGGTGTGTTCTCCTAGTCAGTAGGAGGTGGATGGTGTGTTCTCCTAGTCAGTAGGAGGTGTGTTCTCCTAGTCAGTAGGAGGTGTGTTCTCCTAGTCAGTAGGAGGTGTGTTCTCCTAGTCAGTAGGAGGTGGACGGTGTGTTCTCCTAGTCAGTAGGAGGTGGATGGTGTGTTCTCCTAGTCAGTAGGAGGTGGATGGTGTGTTCTCCTAGTCAGTAGGAGGTGGACGGTGTGTTCTCCTAGTCAGTAGGAGGTGGATGGTGTGTTCTCCTAGTCAGTAGGAGGTGGATGGTGTGTTCTCCTAGTCAGTAGGAGGTGGAAGGTGTGTTCTCCTGGTCAGTAGGAGGTGTGTTCTCCTAGTCAGTAGGAGGTGATGGTGTGTTCTCCTAGTCAGTAGGAGGTGGATGGTGTGTTCTCCTAGTCAGGAGGAGGTGTGTTCTCCTAGTCAGTAGGAGGTGGATGGTGTGTTCTCCTAGTCAGTAGGAGGTGGATGGTGTGTTCTCCTAGTCAGTAGGAGGTGGATGGTGTGTTCTCCTAGTCAGTAGGAGGTGTGTTCTCCTAGTCAGTAGGAGGTGTGTTCTCCTAGTCAGTAGGAGGTGTGTTCTCCTAGTCAGTAGGAGGTGTGTTCTCCTAGTCAGTAGGAGGTGTGTTCTCCTAGTCAGTAGGAGATGTGTTCTCCTAGTCAGTAGGAGGTGTGTTCTCCTAGTCAGTAGGAGGTGTGTTCTCCTAGTCATTAGGAGGTGTGTTCTCCTAGTCAGGAGGAGGTGTGTTCTCCTAGTCAGTAGGAGGTGGATGGTGTGTTCTCCTAGTCAGTAGGAGGTGTGTTCTCCTAGTCAGTAGGAGGTGTGTTCTCCTAGTCAGTAGGAGGTGGATAGTGTGTTCTCCTAGTCAGTAGGAGGTGTGTTCTCCTAGTCAGTAGGAGGTGGATGGTGTGTTCTCCTAGTCAGTAGGAGGTGGATGGTGTGTTCTCCTAGTCAGTAGGAGGTGGATGGTGTGTTCTCCTAGTCAGTAGGAGGTGTGTTCTCCTAGTCAGTAGGAGGTGTGTTCTCCTAGTCAGTAGGAGGTGTGTTCTCCTAGTCAGTAGGAGGTGTGTTCTCCTAGTCAGTAGGAGGTGTGTTCTCCTAGTCAGTAGGAGGTGTGTTCTCCTAGTCAGTAGGAGGTGGATGGTGTGTTCTCCTAGTCAGTAGGAGGTGGATGGTGTGTTCTCCTAGTCAGTAGGAGGTGGATGGTGTGTTCTCCTAGTCAGTAGGAGGTGTGTTCTCCTAGTCAGTAGGAGGTGTGTTCTCCTAGTCAGTAGGAGGTGGATGGTGTGTTTTCCTAGTCAGTAGGAGGTGGATGGTGTGTTCTCCTAGTCAGTAGGAGGTGGATGGTGTGTTCTCCTAGTCAGTAGGAGGTGGATGGTGTGTTCTCCTAGTCAGTAGGAGGTGTGTTCTCCCAGTCAGTAGGAGGTGGATGGTGTGTTCTCCTAGTCAGTAGGAGGTGGATGGTGTGTTCTCCTAGTCAGGAGGAGGTGTGTTCTCCTAGTCAGTAGGAGGTGTGTTCTCCTAGTCAGTAGGAGGTGGATGGTGTGTTCTCCTAGTCAGTAGGAGGTGTGTTCTCCTAGTCAGTAGGAGGTGGATGGTGTGTTCTCCTAGTCAGTAGGAGGTGTGTTCTCCTAGTCAGTAGGAGGTGTGTTCTCCTAGTCAGTAGGAGGTGTGTTCTCCTAGTCAGTAGGAGGTGTGTTCTCCTAGTCAGTAGGAGGTGCGTTCTCCTAGTCAGTAGGAGGTGGATGGTGTGTTCTCCTAGTCAGTAGGAGGTGGATGGTGTGTTTTCCTAGTCAGTAGGAGGTGGATGGTGTGTTCTCCTAGTCAGTAGGAGGTGGATGGTGTGTTCTCCTAGTCAGTAGGAGGTGGATGGTGTGTTCTCCTAGTCAGGAGGAGGTGTGTTCTCCTAGTCAGTAGGAGGTGGATGGTGTGTTCTCCTAGTCAGTAGGAGGTGTGTTCTCCTAGTCAGTAGGAGGTGGATGGTGTGTTCTCCTAGTCAGTAGGAGGTGGATGGTGTGTTCTCCTAGTCAGTAGGAGGTGGATGGTGTGTTCTCCTAGTCAGTAGGAGGTGGATGGTGTGTTCTCCTTGTCAGTAGGAGGTGGATGGTGTGTTCTCCTAGTCAGTAGGAGGTGGATGGTGTGTTCTCCTAGTCAGTAGGAGGTGGATGGTGTGTTCTCCTAGTCAGTAGGAGGTGTGTTCTCCTAGTCAGTAGGAGGTGGATGGTGTGTTCTCCTAGTCAGTAGGAGGTGGATGGTGTGTTCTCCTAGTCAGTAGGAGGTGGATGGTGTGTTCTCCTAGTCAGTAGGAGGTGGATGGTGTGTTCTCCTTGTCAGTAGGAGGTGGATGGTGTGTTCTCCTAGTCAGTAGGAGGTGGATGGTGTGTTCTCCTATTCAGTATGAGGTGTGTTCTCCTAGTCAGTAGGAGGTGTGTTCTCCTAGTCAGTAGGAGGTGTGTTCTCCTAGTCA
Source organism: Salmo salar (assembly GCF_965601325.2). Lineage (NCBI taxonomy): Eukaryota > Metazoa > Chordata > Actinopteri > Salmoniformes > Salmonidae > Salmo > Salmo salar. The sequence continues at coordinate 92,901,081 of NC_138306.1, read as the reverse complement.
GTAGGAGGTGTGTTCTCCTAGTCAGTAGGAGGTGTGTTCTCCTAGTCAGTAGGAGGTGTGTTCTCCTAGTCAGTAGGAGGTGCGTTCTCCTAGTCAGTAGGAGGTGCGTTCTCCTAGTCAGTAGGAGGTGGATGGTGTGTTCTCCTAGTCAGTAGGAGGTGGATGGTGTGTTCTCCTAGTCAGTAGGAGGTGGATGGTGTGTTCTCCTAGTCAGTAGGAGGTGGATGGTGTGTTCTCCTAGTCAGTAGGAGGTGTGTTCTCCTAGTCAGTAGGAGGTGTGTTCTCCTAGTCAGTAGGAGGTGTGTTCTCCTAGTCAGTAGGAGGTGTGTTCTCCTAGTCAGTAGGAGGTGCGTTCTCCTAGTCAGTAGGAGGTGCGTTCTCCTAGTCAGTAGGAGGTGGATGGTGTGTTCTCCTAGTCAGTAGGAGGTGGATGGTGTGTTTTCCTAGTCAGTAGGAGGTGGATGGTGTGTTCTCCTAGTCAGTAGGAGGTGGATGGTGTGTTCTCCTAGTCAGTAGGAGGTGTGTTCTCCTAGTCAGTAGGAGGTGGATGGTGTGTTCTCCTAGTCAGTAGGAGGTGGATGGTGTGTTCTCCTAGTCAGTAGGAGGTGATGGTGTGTTCTCCTAGTCAGTAGGAGGTGGATGGTGTGTTCTCCTAGTCAGGAGGAGGTGTGTTCTCCTAGTCAGTAGGAGGTGGATGGTGTGTTCTCCTAGTCAGTAGGAGGTGGATGGTGTGTTCTCCTAGTCAGTAGGAGGTGGATGGTGTGTTCTCCTAGTCAGTAGGAGGTGTGTTCTCCTAGTCAGTAGGAGGTGTGTTCTCCTAGTCAGTAGGAGGTGTGTTCTCCTAGTCAGTAGGAGGTGTGTTCTCCTAGTCAGTAGGAGGTGTGTTCTCCTAGTCAGTAGGAGATGTGTTCTCCTAGTCAGTAGGAGGTGTGTTCTCCTAGTCAGTAGGAGGTGTGTTCTCCTAGTCAGTAGGAGGTGTGTTCTCCTAGTCAGGAGGAGGTGTGTTCTCCTAGTCAGTAGGAGGTGGATGGTGTGTTCTCCTAGTCAGTAGGAGGTGGATGGTGTGTTCTCCTAGTCAGTAGGAGGTGTGTTCTCCTAGTCAGTAGGAGGTGGATGGTGTGTTCTCCTAGTCAGTAGGAGGTGTGTTCTCCTAGTCAGTAGGAGGTGGATGGTGTGTTCTCCTAGTCAGTAGGAGGTGGACGGTGTGTTCTCCTAGTCAGTAGGAGGTGGATGGTGTGTTCTCCTAGTCAGTAGGAGGTGGATGGTGTGTTCTCCTAGTCAGTATGAGGTGGATGGTGTGTTCTCCTAGTCAGTAGGAGGTGGATGGTGTGTTCTCCTAGTCAGTAGGAGGTGTGTTCTCCTAGTCAGTAGGAGGTGTGTTCTCCTAGTCAGTAGGAGGTGTGTTCTCCTAGTCAGTAGGAGGTGTGTTCTCCTAGTCAGTAGGAGGTGTGTTCTCCTAGTCAGTAGGAGGTGTGTTCTCCTAGTCAGTAGGAGGTGTGTTCTCCTAGTCAGTAGGAGGTATGTTCTCCTAGTCAGTAGGAGGTGGATGGTGTGTTCTCCTAGTCAGTAGGAGGTGTGTTCTCCTAGTCAGTAGGAGGTGTGTTCTCCTAGTCAGTAGGAGGTGTGTTCTCCTAGTCAGTAGGAGGTGGATGGTGTGTTCTCCTGGTCAGTAGGAGGTGTGTTCTCCTAGTCAGTAGGAGGTGTGTTCTCCTAGTCAGGAGGAGGTGGATGGTGTGTTCTCCTAGTCAGTAGGAGGTGGATGGTGTGTTCTCCTAGTCAGTAGGAGGTGGATGGTGTGTTTTCCTAGTCAGTAGGAGGTGGATGGTGTGTTCTCCTAGTCAGTAGGAGGTGGATGGTGTGTTCTCCTAGTCAGTAGGAGGTGGACGGTGTGTTCTCCTAGTCAGGAGGAGGTGTGTTCTCCTAGTCAGTAGGAGGTGGATGGTGTGTTCTCCTAGTCAGTAGGAAGTGTGTTCTCCTAGTCAGTAGGAGGTGGATGGTGTGTTCTCCTAGTCAGTAGGAGGTGTGTTCTCCTAGTCAGTAGGAGGTGTGTTCTCCTAGTCAGTAGGAGGTGTGTTCTCCTAGTCAGTAGGAGGTGGACGGTGTGTTCTCCTAGTCAGTAGGAGGTGGATGGTGTGTTCTCCTAGTCAGTAGGAGGTGGATGGTGTGTTCTCCTAGTCAGTAGGAGGTGGACGGTGTGTTCTCCTAGTCAGTAGGAGGTGGATGGTGTGTTCTCCTAGTTAGTAGGAGGTGGGTTCTCCTAGTCAGTAGGAGGTGGAAGGTGTGTTCTCCTGGTCAGTAGGAGGTGTGTTCTCCTAGTCAGTAGGAGGTGATGGTGTGTTCTCCTAGTCAGTAGGAGGTGGATGGTGTGTTCTCCTAGTCAGGAGGAGGTGTGTTCTCCTAGTCAGTAGGAGGTGGATGGTGTGTTCTCCTAGTCAGTAGGAGGTGGATGGTGTGTTCTCCTAGTCAGTAGGAGGTGGATGGTGTGTTCTCCTAGTCAGTAGGAGGTGTGTTCTCCTAGTCAGTAGGAGGTGTGTTCTCCTAGTCAGTAGGAGGTGTGTTCTCCTAGTCAGTAGGAGGTGTGTTCTCCTAGTCAGTAGGAGATGTGTTCTCCTAGTCAGTAGGAGGTGTGTTCTCCTAGTCAGTAGGAGGTATGTTCTCCTAGTCATTAGGAGGTGTGTTCTCCTAGTCAGGAGGAGGTGTGTTCTCCTAGTCAGTAGGAGGTGGATGGTGTGTTCTCCTAGTCAGTAGGAGGTGTGTTCTCCTAGTCAGTAGGAGGTGTGTTCTCCTAGTCAGTAGGAGGTGTGTTCTCCTAGTCAGTAGGAGGTGTGTTCTCCTAGTCAGTAGGAGGTGTGTTCTCCTAGTCAGTAGGAGGTGTGTTCTCCTAGTCAGTAGGAGGTGTGTTCTCCTAGTCAGTAGGAGGTGTGTTCTCCTAGTCAGTAGGAGGTGGATGGTGTGTTCTCCTAGTCAGTAGGAGGTGGATGGTGTGTTCTCCTAGTCAGTAGGAGGTGGATGGTGTGTTCTCCTAGTCAGTAGGAGGTGTGTTCTCCTAGTCAGTAGGAGGTGGATGGTGTGTTCTCCTAGTCAGTAGGAGGTGGATGGTGTGTTCTCCTAGTCAGTAGGAGGTGGATGGTGTGTTCTCCTAGTCAGTAGGAGGTGGATGGTGTGTTCTCCTAGTCAGTAGGAGGTGGATGGTGTGTTCTCCTAGTCAGTAGGAGGTGGATGGTGTGTTCTCCTAGTCAGTAGGAGGTGGATGGTGTGTTCTCCTAGTCAGTAGGAGGTGTGTTCTCCTAGTCAGTAGGAGGTGGATGGTGTGTTCTCCTAGTCAGTAGGAGGTGGATGGTGTGTTCTCCTAGTCAGGAGGAGGTGTGTTCTCCTAGTCAGTAGGAGGTGTGTTCTCCTAGTCAGTAGGAGGTGGATGGTGTGTTCTCCTAGTCAGTAGGAGGTGGATGGTGTGTTCTCCTAGTCAGTAGGAGGTGTGTTCTCCTAGTCAGTAGGAGGTGGATGGTGTGTTCTCCTAGTCAGTAGGAGGTGGATGGTGTGTTCTCCTAGTCAGTAGGAGGTGTGTTCTCCTAGTCAGTAGGAGGTGTGTTCTCCTAGTCAGTAGGAGGTGTGTTCTCCTAGTCAGTAGGAGGTGTGTTCTCCTAGTCAGTAGGAGGTGGATGGTGTGTTCTCCTAGTCAGTAGGAGGTGGATGGTGTGTTCTCCTAGTCAGCAGGAGGTGGACGGTGTGTTCTCCTAGTCAGTAGGAGGTGGATGGTGTGTTCTCCTAGTCAGTAGGAGGTGGATGGTGTGTTCTCCTAGTCAGTAGGAGGTGGATGGTGTGTTCTCCTAGTCAGGAGGAGGTGTGTTCTCCTAGTCAGTAGGAGGTGGATGGTGTGTTCTCCTAGTCAGTAGGAGGTGTGTTCTCCTAGTCAGTAGGAGGTGGATGGTGTGTTCTCCTAGTCAGTAGGAGGTGGATGGTGTGTTCTCCTAGTCAGTAGGAGGTGGATGGTGTGTTCTCCTAGTCAGTAGGAGGTGGATGGTGTGTTCTCCTTGTCAGTAGGAGGTGGATGGTGTGTTCTCCTAGTCAGTAGGAGGTGGATGGTGTGTTCTCCTAGTCAGTAGGAGGTGGATGGTGTGTTCTCCTAGTCAGTAGGAGGTGTGTTCTCCTAGTCAGTAGGAGGTGGATGGTGTGTTCTCCTAGTCAGTAGGAGGTGGATGGTGTGTTCTCCTAGTCAGTAGGAGGTGGATGGTGTGTTCTCCTAGTCAGTAGGAGGTGGATGGTGTGTTCTCCTAGTCAGTAGGAGGTGGATGGTGTGTTCTCCTAGTCAGTAGGAGGTGGATGGTGTGTTCTCCTAGTCAGTAGGAGGTGGATGGTGTGTTCTCCTAGTCAGTAGGAGGTGTGTTCTCCTAGTCAGTAGGAGGTGTGTTCTCCTAGTCAGTAGGAGGTGTGTTCTCCTAGTCAGTAGGAGGTGGATGGTGTGTTCTCCTAGTCAGTAGGAGGTGGATGGTGTGTTCTCCTAGTCAGTAGGAGGTGGATGGTGTGTTCTCCTAGTCAGTAGGAGGTGGATGGTGTGTTCTCCTAGTCAGTAGGAGGTGGATGGTGTGTTCTCCTAGTCAGTAGGAGGTGGATGGTGTGTTCTCCTAGTCAGTAGGAGGTGTGTTCTCCTAGTCAGTAGGAGGTGTGTTCTCCTAGTCAGTAGGAGGTGTGTTCTCCTAGTCAGTAGGAGGTGTGTTCTCCTAGTCAGTAGGAGGTGTGTTCTCCTAGTCAGTAGGAGGTGGATGGTGTGTTCTCCTAGTCAGTAGGAGGTGGATGGTGTGTTCTCCTAGTCAGTAGGAGGTGGATGGTGTGTTCTCCTAGTCAGTAGGAGGTGGATGGTGTGTTCTCCTAGTCAGTAGGAGGTGTGTTCTCCTAGTCAGTAGGAGGTGGATGGTGTGTTCTCCTAGTCAGTAGGAGGTGGATGGTGTGTTCTCCTAGTCAGTAGGAGGTGATGGTGTGTTCTCCTAGTCAGTAGGAGGTGGATGGTGTGTTCTCCTAGTCAGTAGGAGGTGTGTTCTCCTAGTCAGTAGGAGGTGGATGGGTGTTCTCCTAGTCAGTAGGAGGTGGATGGTGTGTTCTCCTAGTCAGTAGGAGGTGGAGGTGTGTTCTCCTAGTCAGTAGGAGGGTGTGTTCTCCTAGTCAGTAGGAGGTGTGTTCTCCTAGTCAGTAGGAGGTGGATGGTGTGTTCTCCTAGTCAGTAGGAGGTGTGTTCTCCTAGTCAGTAGGAGGTGTGTTCTCCTAGTCAGTAGGAGGTGTGTTCTCCTAGTCAGTAGGAGGTGTGTTCTCCTAGTCAGTAGGAGGTGTGTTCTCCTAGTCAGTAGGAGGTGTGTTCTCCTAGTCAGTAGGAGGTGGATGGTGTGTTCTCCTAGTCAGTAGGAGGTGGATGGTGTGTTCTCCTAGTCAGTAGGAGGTGGATGGTGTGTTCTCCTAGTCAGTAGGAGGTGTGTTCTCCTAGTCAGTAGGAGGTGGATGGTGTGTTCTCCTAGTCAGTAGGAGGTGGATGGTGTGTTCTCCTAGTCAGTAGGAGGTGGATGGTGTGTTCTCCTAGTCAGTAGGAGGTGGATGGTGTGTTCTCCTAGTCAGTAGGAGGTGGATGGTGTGTTCTCCTAGTCAGTAGGAGGTGTGTTCTCCTAGTCAGTAGGAGGTGGATGGTGTGTCTCCTAGTCAGTAGGAGGTGGATGGTGTGTTCTCCTAGTCAGTAGGAGGTGGATGGTGTGTTCTCCTAGTCAGTAGGAGGTGGATGGTGTGTTCTCCTAGTCAGTAGGAGGTGTGTTCTCCTAGTCAGTAGGAGGTGGATGGTGTGTTCTCCTAGTCAGTAGGAGGTGTGTTCTCCTAGTCAGTAGGAGGTGTGTTCTCCTAGTCAGTAGGAGGTGTGTTCTCCTAGTCAGTAGGAGGTGTGTTCTCCTAGTCAGTAGGAGGTGTGTTCTCCTAGTCAGTAGGAGGTGGATGGTGTGTTCTCCTAGTCAGTAGGAGGTGGATGGTGTGTTCTCCTAGTCAGTAGGAGGTGGATGGTGTGTTCTCCTAGTCAGTAGGAGGTGGATGGTGTGTTCTCCTAGTCAGTAGGAGGTGGATGGTGTGTTCTCCTAGTCAGTAGGAGGTGTGTTCTCCTAGTCAGTAGGAGGGTGTGTTCTCCTAGTCAGTAGGAGGTGTGTTCTCCTAGTCAGTAGGAGGTGGATGGTGTGTTCTCCTAGTCAGTAGGAGGTGGATGGTGTGTTCTCCTAGTCAGTAGGAGGTGGATGGTGTGTTCTCCTAGTCAGTAGGAGGTGGATGGTGTGTTCTCCTAGTCAGTAGGAGGTGGATGGTGTGTTCTCCTAGTCAGTAGGAGGTGGATGGTGTGTTCTCCTAGTCAGTAGGAGGTGGATGGTGTGTCTCCTAGTCAGTAGGAGGTGTGTTCTCCTAGTCAGTAGGAGGTGGATGGTGTGTTCTCCTAGTCAGTAGGAGGTGGATGGTGTGTTCTCCTAGTCAGTAGGAGGTGGATGGTGTGTTCTCCTAGTCAGTAGGAGGTGGATGGTGTGTTCTCCTAGTCAGTAGGAGGTGGATGGTGTGTTCTCCTAGTCAGTAGGAGGTGGATGGTGTGTTCTCCTAGTCAGTAGGAGGTGGATGGTGTGTTCTCCTAGTCAGTAGGAGGTGTGTTCTCCTAGTCAGTAGGAGGTGGATGGTGTGTTCTCCTAGTCAGTAGGAGGTGTGTTCTCCTAGTCAGTAGGAGGTGTGTTCTCCTAGTCAGTAGGAGGTGTGTTCTCCTAGTCAGTAGGAGGTGTGTTCTCCTAGTCAGTAGGAGGTGTGTTCTCCTAGTCAGTAGGAGGTGTGTTCTCCTAGTCAGTAGGAGGTGTGTTCTCCTAGTCAGTAGGAGGTGGATGGTGTGTTCTCCTAGTCAGTAGGAGTGTGTTCTCCTAGTCAGTAGGAGGTGTGTTCTCCTAGTCAGTAGGAGGTGGATGGTGTGTTCTCCTAGTCAGTAGGAGGTGGATGGTGTGTTCTCCTAGTCAGTAGGAGGTGTGTTCTCCTAGTCAGTAGGAGGTGGATGGTGTGTTCTCCTAGTCAGTAGGAGGTGTGTTCTCCTAGTCAGTAGGAGGTGGATGGTGTGTTCTCCTAGTCAGTAGGAGGTGGATGGTGTGTTCTCCTAGTCAGTAGGAGGTGGATGGTGTGTTCTCCTAGTCAGTAGGAGGTGGATGGTGTGTTCTCCTAGTCAGTAGGAGGTGGATGGTGTGTTCTCCTAGTCAGTAGGAGGTGTGTTCTCCTAGTCAGTAGGAGGTGTGTTCTCCTAGTCAGTAGGAGGTGTGTTCTCCTAGTCAGTAGGAGGTGTGTTCTCCTAGTCAGTAGGAGGTGTGTTCTCCTAGTCAGTAGGAGGTGTGTTCTCCTAGTCAGTAGGAGGTGTGTTCTCCTAGTCAGTAGGAGGTGGATGGTGTGTTCTCCTAGTCAGTAGGAGGTGGATGGTGTGTTCTCCTAGTCAGTAGGAGGTGGATGGTGTGTTCTCCTAGTCAGTAGGAGGTGGATGGTGTGTTCTCCTAGTCAGGAGGAGGTGTGTTCTCCTAGTCAGTAGGAGGTAGGTGGTTCTCCTAGTCAGTAGGAGGTGTGTTCTCCTAGTCAGTAGGAGGTGTGTTCTCCTAGTCAGTAGGAGGTGTGTTCTCCTAGTCAGTAGGAGGTGGATGGTGTGTTCTCCTAGTCAGTAGGAGGTGGATGGTGTGTTCTCCTAGTCAGTAGGAGGTGTGTTCTCCTAGTCAGTAGGAGGTGGATGGTGTGTTCTCCTAGTCAGTAGGAGGTGGATGGTGTGTTCTCCTAGTCAGTAGGAGGTGGATGGTGTGTTCTCCTAGTCAGTAGGAGGTGGATGGTGTGTTCTCCTAGTCAGTAGGAGGTGGATGGTGTGTTCTCCTAGTCAGTAGGAGGTGGACATGCAGTACAGTACAACATCATCACCTTACTGACAGTATAGGAGATAATCCACATAAGAAATGAATAACCTTTTATGGTCTATGATTTTACACAATGTATGTTACATCTTATATAAGCCTCTCAAAGCCTGATCATCCCCACTGGGAGAGAGAAACAAAGTCTCTACCAACCAGAGGTCAGACGAGTCATCAAGGAGTTACAGATACATTACCAGACAGACAGACAGCACTGTTGAGGGTGGGTGAGGGGAGAGAGGGAGGGGGGGTGAGGGGAGAGGGGAGGGAGGGGGGTGAGGGGAGAGGGGAGAGGGAGAGGGGGGCAAGAGTGGGGTGAGGGGTGAGGGAGCAAGAGGGTCGGTGAGGGGAGAGGGGGGAGGGGAGAGAGCAAGGAGGGGAGGGAGCAAGAGGGGAGGTGAGGGGAGAGGGGGGGAGAGCAAGGAGGGGGGGTGAGGGGAGACTAGGGTAGAGCAAGGAGGGGGGTGAGGGGAGACTAGGGTAGAGCAAGGAGGGGGGTGAGGGGAGAGGGGGAGGGGAGGGAGCAAGGAGGGGAGGGAGCAAGAGGTGGGTGAGGGGAGAGGGGGGTAGAGCAAGGAGGGGGGAGAGAGAAACAGAGATATAGAGAAAGACATATGTATATAGAGAGAGAAACAGAGATATAGAGAAAGACATGTGTATATAGAGAGAGAAACAGAGATATAGAGAAAGACATATGTATATAGAGAGAGAAACAGAGATATAGAGAAAGACATATGTATATAGAGAGAGAAACAGAGATATAGAGAAAGACATGTGTATATAGAGAGAGAAACAGAGATATAGAGAAAGACATGTGTATATTGAGAGAGAAAGAGAGATATAGAGAAAGACATGTGTATATAGAGAGAGAAAGAGAGACAATGAAATGTCCATATGTTCGCATAACTAGAAACGCCCCATTTAATCTACTTCATAACGACATCATTCACTGCCGTAATACTGGAAACCCAGTAGGCTGTTTATTCAGTCTGGTTACAGTAATACTGGAAACCCAGTAGGCTGTTTATTCAGTCTGGTTACAGTAATACTGGAAACCCAGTAGGCTGTTTATTCAGTCTGGTTACAGTAATACTGGAAACCCAGTAGGCTGTTTATTCAGTCTGGTTACAGTAATACTGGAAACCCAGTCGGCTGTTTATTCAGTCTGGTTACAGTAGTGCGTGGTCTGTGTGGACAGATTGGGGACACCACCATGTCCTTAGCTCAGTGTGGACAGATTGGGGACACCCAAAGAGAGGGAGACCGCCATGTCTTAAGCTCAGTGTGGACAGATTGGGGACACCACCATGTCCTTTGCTCAGTGTGGACAGATTGGGGACACCACCATGTCTTTAGCTCAGTGTGGACAGATTGGGGACACCACCATGTCCTTAGCTCAGTGTGGACAGATTGGGGACACCACCATGTCGTTAGCTCAGTGTGGACAGATTGGGGACACCACCATGTCCTTAGCTCAGTGTGGACAGATTGGGGACACCACCATGTCGTTAGCTCAGTGTGGACAGATTGGGGACACCACCATGTCCTTAGCTCAGTGTGGACAGATTGGGGGACACCACTATGTCGTTAGCTCAGTGTGGACAGATTGGGGACACCACTATGTCTTTAGCTCAGTGTGGACAGATTGGGGACACTTCACGCGGTGCTGCTTCTACTTCCTGTCCCTGCCCTGACCTCTGACCCTAAGAGGCTGTGACAGAATGTTCCAAGAGGCCACATCAGCAATCAGGAGGACAGGAGGGTTGTTCTGCCTCACCCCCTACCTAACCTTTTCACCCCCTCACCCCCTCACCCTCTAACCCCCTCACCCCTTCACCCTCTAAACCCCTCACCCCCTCACCCCCTCACCCTCTAACCCCCTCACATCCTCTAACCCCTTCACCCCTTCACCCCCTCACCCCCTAACCCTCTAACCCCCTCACCCTCTAACCCCCTCACATCCTCTAACCCCTTCACCCCCTAACCCCCTCACCCCCTCACTCTCTAACCCCTTCACCCCCTCACCCCCTCACCCCTAACCCCCTAACCCCCTCACCTTTTCACCCCCTCAGTCTCTAACCCCTTCACCCCTTCACCCTCTAACCCCCTCACCCCCTCACCCCCCCTCACCCCTAACCCCCTCACACCCCCTCACCCCTAACCCCCTAACCCCCTCACCCTCTAACCCCCAGACTCCCACAACCCTCCTCCCACCCCGTCAGTCAGCCTTAACCTCCTCAACCCTCTACATGAGTCATTGAGCCTCACCCTACAGCCTCCCCAACACAATCACCTCATTACAACAGGCAGGACATCACAGAGATATGAGTTGGGGGGAAACAGCCTCCCTACCCAACACAATCACCTCATTACAACAGGCAGGACATCACAGAGATATGAGTTGGGGGGAAACAGCCTCCCTACCCAACACAATCACCTCATTACAACAGGCAGGACATCACAGAGATATGAGTTGGGGGGAAACAGCCTCCCTACCCAACACAATCACCTCATTACAACAGGCAGGACATCACAGAGATATGAGTTGGGGGGAAACAGCCTCCCTACCCAACACAATCACCTCATTACAACAGGCAGGACATCACAGAGATATGAGTTGGGGGGAAACAGCCTCCCTACCCAACACAATCACCTCATTACAACAGGCAGGATATCACAGAGATATGAGTTGGGGGGGGAACAGCCTCCCTACCCAACACAATCACCTCATTACAACAGGCAGGATATCACAGAGATATGAGTTGGGGGGAAACAGCCTCCCTACCCAACACAATCACCTCATTACAACAGGCAGGACATCACAGAGATATGAGTTGGGGGGAAACAGCCTCCCTACCCAACACAATCACCTCATTACAACAGGCAGGATATCACAGAGATATGAGTTGGGGGGAAACAGCCTCCCTACCCAACACAATCACCTCATTACAACAGGCAGGACATCACAGAGATATGAGTTGGGGGGAAACAGCCTCCCTACCCAACACAATCACCTCATTACAACAGGCAGGATATCACAGAGATATGAGTTGGGGGGAAACAAGGGAGAGTCTTGGAAAGGTTACAGGTCTTTGAGTGTGTGTCTGTGTTTGTGCCTGCCAGTGTGTGTGTGTGTGTGTGTGTGTGTGTGTGTGTGTGTGTGTGTGTGTGTGTGTGTGTGTGTGTGTGTGTGTGTGTGTGTGTGTGTGTGTGTCTAGTGGTGCAGTAATTTCATCAAAGGCTCGGAGAGGAGAACAGAGGAGGTAGAGGAGAACAGAGGAGGTAGAGGAGAACAGAGGAGAACAGAGGAGAACAGAGGAGGTAGAGGAGACCAGAGGAGAACAGAGGAGAACAGAGGAGGTAGAGGAGGTAGAGGAGACCAGAGGAGAACAGAGGAGAACAGAGGAGAACAGAGGAGAACAGAGGAGGTAGAGGAGACCAGAGGAGAACAGAGGAGAACAGAGGAGAACAGAGGAGGTAGAGGAGACCAGAGGAGAACAGAGGAGAACAGAGGAGGTAGAGGAGAACAGAGGAGGTAGAGGAGAACAGAGGAGAACAGAGGAGAACAGAGGAGGTAGAGGAGACCAGAGGAGAACAGAGGAGAACAGAGGAGGTAGAGGAGACCAGAGGAGGTAGAGGAGAACAGAGGAGAACAGAGGAGGTAGAGGAGACCAGAGGAGGTAGAGGAGAACAGAGGAGGTAGAGGAGAACAGAGGAGGTAGAGGAGAACAGAGGAGAACAGAGGAGAACAGAGGAGACCAGAGGAGAACAGAGGAGGTAGAGGAGAACAGAGGAGGTAGAGGAGAACAGAGGAGAACAGAGGAGAACAGAGGAGACCAGAGGAGAACAGAGGAGGTAGAGGAGAACAGAGGAGAACAGAGGAGACCAGAGGAGGTAGAGGAGACCAGAGGAGGTAGAGGAGAACAGAGGAGGTAGAGGAGAACAGAGGAGAACAGAGGAGAACAGAGGAGGTAGAGGAGAACAGAGGAGAACAGAGGAGAACAGAGGAGGTAGAGGAGAACAGAGGAGAACAGAGGAGGTAGAGGAGAACAGAGGAGAACAGAGGAGACCAGAGGAGAACAGAGGAGAACAGAGGAGAACAGGAGAACAGAGGAGAACAGAGGAGAACGAGGAGAACAGGAGAACAGAGGAGAACGAGGAGAACGAGGAGAACAGAGGAGAACGAGGAGAACAGGAGAACAGAGGAGAACGAGGAGAACGAGGAGAACAGAGGAGAACAGGAGAACAGAGGAGAATAGAGGAGAACAGAGGAGAACGAGGAGAACACAGAACACAGGAAAACACAGGAGAACAGAGGAAAACAGAGGAGAACAGAGGAGGTAGAGGAGAACAGAGGAGAATGAGGAGAACAGAGGAGAACCTTACTTCTCCTTCATTTTGGAAGAAATGAATTTGTTCAAAACCGTTCAGCTATTGTCTTTCTCTCTCTTTGAGTGAACTACTAACCACATGTTATCCACTGCAGTGCTAGCTAGCTGTAGCTTACGCTTTCAGTACTGGATTCATTATCTGATCTTTTGATTGGGTGGACGGCATGTCAGTTTATGCTGCAAGAGCTCTGATAGGCTGGGGGACGTAGTTTTGATGAAATTCACTGTGGAGGATGGTCCTCCCTTACCTCTTCTGAGGAGCCTCCACTGCTTACCTGAGTACTAAAGCTTAGTGTTACCTGAGTACTAAAGCTTAGTGTTACCTGAGTACTAAAGCTTAGTGTTACCTTACCTGAGTACTAAAGCTTAGTGTTACCTGAGTACTAAAGCTTAGTGTTACCTGAGTACTAAAGCTTAGTGTTACCTTAGTACTAAAGCTTAGTGTTACCTTACCTGAGTACTAAAGCTTAGTGTTACCTTACCTGAGTACTAAAGCTTAGTGTTACCTGAGTACTAAAGCGTAGTGTTACCTTACCTGAGTACTAAAGCTTAGTGTTACCTGAGTACTAAGGCTTAGTGTTACCTGAGTACTAAAGCTTAGTGTTACCTGAGTACTAAAGCTTAGTGTTACCTTACCTGAGTACTAAAGCTTAGTGTTACCTGAGTATTAAAGCTTAGTGTTACCTGAGTACTAAAGCTTAGTGTTACCTGAGTATTAAAGCTTAGTGTTACCTGAGTACTAAAGCTTAGTGTTACCTGAGTACTAAAGCTTAGTGTTACCTTACCTGAGTACTAAAGCTTAGTGTTACCTTACCTGAGTACTAAAGCTTAGTGTTACCTGAGTACTAAAGCTTAGTGTTACCTGAGTACTAAAGCTTAGTGTTACCTGAGTACTAAAGCTTAGTGTTACCTTACCTGAGTACTAAAGCTTAGTGTTACCTGAGTATTAAAGCTTAGTGTTACCTGAGTACTAAAGCTTAGTGTTACCTGAGTATTAAAGCTTAGTGTTACCTGAGTACTAAAGCTTAGTGTTACCTGAGTACTAAAGCTTAGTGTTACCTGAGTACTAAAGCTTAGTGTTACCTGAGTACTAAAGCTTAGTGTTACCTGAGTACTAAAGCTTAGTGTTACCTGAGTACTAAAGCTTAGTGTTAAAATGTGTTAAAGTCACTGGGATGATGGAAGTATTATTAAAGTGAGTTGTCATATGTCAAGGCAATTTACCAGAACATCAAGGAAAACCATAAAATCTGAGAGCTCGTTTTTGTCCTTTTTTCAATTTAGTGGGCCATTTCTTATTAAAAGTACTCTGCCTTGTGAATGAACTACAATGAAGACATCATGCAGCCCTCCAACGAAACTGTCAGGTTGGATGGATTGTTTTTCTAGATTGTTCTAATAATCTCTTAATCTGGAACAGGACTGGACTGACAGATGACAACTCACTTTAATAACGCCTCCATTCTTTGTTCTTTAGTTGAGATGACATGGGGGGGACTAGTTAGTAGAATGAACTCAGTAACTGCTCTAGTTGAGTTGACATGGGGGGGACTAGTTAGTAGAATGAACTCAGTAACTACTCTAGTTGAGTTGACATGGGGGGGACTAGTTAGTAGAATGAACTCAGTAACTACTCTAGTTGAGTTGACATGGGGGGACTAGTTAGTAGAATGAACTCAGTAACTACTCTAGTTGAGTTGACATGGGGGGGACTAGTTAGTAGAATGAACTCAGTAACTACTCTAGTTGAGTTGACATGGGGGGGACTAGTTAGTAGAATGAACTCAGTAACTACTCTAGTTGAGTTGACATGGGGGGACTAGTTAGTAGAATGAACTCAGTAACTACTCTAGTTGAGTTGACTTGGGGGGGACTAGTTAGTAGAATGAACTCAGTAACTACTCTAGTTGAGTTGACATGGGGGGACTAGTTAGTAGAATGAACTCAGTAACTGCTCTAGTTGAGTTGACATGGGGGACTAGTTAGTAGAATGAACTCAGTAACTGCTCTAGTTGAGTTGACATGGGGGGGACTAGTTAGTAGAATGAACTCAGTAACTGCTCTAGTTGAGTTGACATGGGGGGCACTAGTTAGTAGAATGAACTCAGTAACTGCTCTAGTTGAGTTGACATGGGGGGACTAGTTAGTAGAATGAACTCAGTAACTACTCTAGTTGAGTTGACATGGGGGGACTAGTTAGTAGAATGAACTCAGTAACTACTCTAGTTGAGTTGACATGGGGGGGACTAGTTAGTAGAATGAACTCAGTAACTACTCTAGTTGAGTTGACATGGGGGGACTAGTTAGTAGAATGAACTCAGTAACTGCTCTAGTTGAGTTGACATGGGGGGACTAGTTAGTAGAATGAACTCAGTAACTACTCTAGTTGAGTTGACATGGGGGGGACTAGTTAGTAGAATGAACTCAGTAACTACTCTAGTTGAGTTGACTTGGGGGGGACTAGTTAGTAGAATGAACTCAGTAACTACTCTAGTTGAGTTGACATGGGGGGACTAGTTAGTAGAATGAACTCAGTAACTGCTCTAGTTGAGTTGACATGGGGGACTAGTTAGTAGAATGAACTCAGTAACTGCTCTAGTTGAGTTGACATGGGGGGGACTAGTTAGTAGAATGAACTCAGTAACTGCTCTAGTTGAGTTGACATGGGGGGGACTAGTTAGTAGAATGAACTCAGTAACTACTCTAGTTGAGTTGACATGGGGGGACTAGTTAGTAGAATGAACTCGGTAACTACTCTAGTTGAGTTGACATGGGGGGACTAGTTAGTAGAATGAACTCAGTAACTGCTCTAGTTGAGTTGACATGGGGGGGACTAGTTAGTAGAATGAACTCAGTAACTGCTCTAGTTGAGTTGACATGGGGGGACTAGTTAGTAGAATGAACTCAGTAACTACTCTAGTTGAGTTGACATGGGGGGACTAGTTAGTAGAATGAACTCAGTAACTACTCTAGTTGAGTTGACATGGGGGGACTAGTTAGTAGAATGAACTCAGTAACTACTCTAGTTGAGTTGACATGGGGGGACTAGTTAGTAGAATGAACTCAGTAACTGCTCTAGTTGAGTTGACATGGGGGGACTAGTTAGTAGAATGAACTCAGTAACTACTCTAGTTGAGTTGACATGGGGGGGACTAGTTAGTAGAATGAACTCAGTAACTACTCTAGTTGAGTTGACTTGGGGGGGACTAGTTAGTAGAATGAACTCAGTAACTACTCTAGTTGAGTTGACATGGGGGGACTAGTTAGTAGAATGAACTCAGTAACTGCTCTAGTTGAGTTGACATGGGGGACTAGTTAGTAGAATGAACTCAGTAACTGCTCTAGTTGAGTTGACATGGGGGGGACTAGTTAGTAGAATGAACTCAGTAACTGCTCTAGTTGAGTTGACATGGGGGGGACTAGTTAGTAGAATGAACTCAGTAACTACTCTAGTTGAGTTGACATGGGGGGACTAGTTAGTAGAATGAACTCGGTAACTACTCTAGTTGAGTTGACATGGGGGGACTAGTTAGTAGAATGAACTCAGTAACTGCTCTAGTTGAGTTGACATGGGGGGGACTAGTTAGTAGAATGAACTCAGTAACTACTCTAGTTGAGTTGACATGGGGGGACTAGTTAGTAGAATGAACTCAGTAACTGCTCTAGTTGAGTTGACATGGGGGACTAGTTAGTAGAATGAACTCAGTAACTACTCTAGTTGAGTTGACATGGGGGGACTAGTTAGTAGAATGAACTCAGTAACTGCTCTAG